>NC_022030.1:13697967-13704993 GCF_000317375.1 Microtus ochrogaster
ATTACAGGTATACCAAATAATCCTACAGGTCAGGCACTTATAGAAAGATCAAATCAAATATAAGGAATATGTTAAACAAACAGAAAGTGATGAAAAATACCCCCAGAAGTAGAGTTTACAATGCTTTGTTAACCTTGAATTTTGTTAATGCTAATGAGAAAGGAAGAACAGCAGCAGAGAGGCATTGAATAATAGGGAAACAAACTTCTGAATTAAATCAGGGGGTGTATTTCAAGGATGTGTTGATCTCAAAATGAAAACAAGGCGGTGTTCTACATTGGAGAAGGGTTTTCGTTCTTGTTTCTACCGGAGAAGAAAGGCTATGGATACCATCAAGATTAATAATGATTCAGTTTGAAAAAGAGAAACCTCTTGTGACAGAGAAATGGCAACTCATCCACAGAGTTAACAATCATACAGGTGGTAAGAAAACCTCATAAGGGTTGGGGCATGGTTCTGTTTTTGTCTTTGCAAGAAAATACTCATATTCAAAAAAATGAGAGACCTTGGACATCTAGATGCCTAAAGAGCCTAAATATGAAAAGATCCAGAAAAAAACACCAAGCAAAGAGAAATCTAACTTATGATGCTGTATCACCTGATCAGTAAATTTGATTATCTGATCATGTATACATGTCTACTTAAAAATCAAAGATGATTTTTGAGTTGAATAATGGTTATCCTTCTCAAAATCCAAACATCTTATTTAACAAAAAAATCAGAGTGTCTATCTCATGTCAGGAACCATCTGGTATCGAACAGAAACAAGAAATAATTTAGGAAAAATTTTACTTTTTTTATACCTATTTTTGTCTCTATCATACCTTTTGTTGAATAATATCTATATAAATAATGTTTAAGTTTTCCACAATGAAACAATGAATTTTTGTGCAGTAATCTTTGAAGTTTCCAAGAAGAAGTTTCCACAATAACAACTCCAAGTGGCTGGTATGATGCCATGATATTAATAGTGCTACTTTAAGAGCTTAAAACAAAATATCCAGGAAATGTAGGAGGCCATGAAAAGGCCAAATCTAAGAATAATAGGTATAGAAGAAAAAGAAGAAGTTCAACTCAAAAGCACAGAAAATATATTTACCAAAATTATATAAGAAAATTTTCCCAACCTATGGAAAGATATACCTATGAAAATACAAGAAGCTTACAGAACACCAGATAGACTGGATCCAAATAAAAATTCCTGTCACCACATAATAATCAAAACACTAAACATACAGAGTAAAGAAAGAATATTAAGAGTTGCAAAGGAAAAAGGCCAAGTAACTTAAAAACTACCTATCAGAATTGTATCTGACTTCTCATTGGAAACAATGAAAGCCAGAAGGTCATAGTCAAGCATTATGCAGACATTAAGAGACCACAGATGCTAGCCCAGACTACTATACCCAGCAAAACTGTCAATTCCTCAAGACTCAGTAATACCACTTTTATTGGGTATATATCCAAAGGATGCTCAATCATGTCACAAGGACATGTGCTCAACTATGTTCATAGTAGTTTTATTTGTCATAGCCAGAACCTGGAAACAACCTAAATGCCCCTCGACTGAAGAATGAATAAGGAAAATGTGGTACATTTACACAAGTACTACACAGCAGAAAAAAATAACATCTTGAATTTTGCAGGAAAATGGATGGAGCTAGAAAACATTATTTTGAGTGAGGTAACCCAGACACAGAAAGACAATTATCACATGTACTCATTAATAGGTAGTTTTTAAACATAAAGCAAAGAAAACCAGCCTACAAGCCACAATCCCAGAGAACTTAGACAACAATGAGGACACTAAGAAAGACTTACATAGATCTAATCTACATGGGAAATAGAAAGTAGAAAAAGACAAGATCTCCTGAGTAAATTGGGAGCATGGGGACCTTGGAGGAGGAAGGTGGGAAGGGAGAGGCAGGAATGGGAGTAGAGAAAAATGTAGAGCTCAATAAAAATTAATTTAAAAAACTAAGATAAATCAACCAAAAAATAGGTAGATTAGTATGAGCTTACTTACACTAATAATAATAGTGAGTAATAGAGTGGATACTTGTAAGTTATTATTTATAGGCAATTTACACTAGTATAGATTCTTGTATATTGATACAAATTATATTGAATATGCTCCTATTTCTATTTGCAATATTTGTACACCTAGGCAAAGTTATTTTGTCATATTGTATACATGCAAGCTTTTACCTCTGCTTAAGATATTTTGTATGCTGATACAATTTTAGGATATATTTGTCATATTGCACTATATATTTCTACCTCTGATCATTGTCCTCATTTGCTGCACAGTTGTTTAAAGATTGTTGAATATTTTAATATGAAGTCTTTTTTATTTTTTTAATTTAATATGAAGTCTTAGTCTTTACTCTATATAGATATTAAATATTATAGGTTTCTAGTCATTCATGTTTGTCTTACTTATAGTTAGACTAATCGGGTTCTTTAGATACATAGAGATTGTATTCCACATAAATTGGTAACTTTCAACCACTTCAAAGAACTGTAGACTATGGCATTTAAAAACTTAGGGTTATTTTGATGTGAGACACAATTGCTTCTGGCAGCACCGATCTATTCCTGAGAAATTGTTGAGCACTGAAGACACTCCACTTGGAGCTTGTTTTCTTCTTGGCTAAACTGGCCTTTGGGCAAGGAACTATCCATGCCTTGACCACTGACAAAATTCACAGTGTCCAGACAGGACAAGCAGGATACAAGAAAAAATATTGCCAAACCTTGCCAAGATGGGGCAAGTCAGTTCTGAAATTTTTCCTACCTGTGAAAATGGTTTAGGACTTAGACAAAGTTGGTTGTTCCAATGTTGCAGATGAGACTTTGGTTGATTGCCCAGGTTGTCTCTGTCATTTATTACACATGTTGGAAGTTACTTGATTGTACTTCCTGTCTATTCAAGTAATTATTTCCCTTCTCAGATCTTGAATGGGGTTGAAGACTAGATAACTAGTCATAGTTACTTTCCTCTCATGACTTGGCTAAGATATTCTAATACAAGACATAAATTCCTTAGGATAGGATAATTATTGAAATATTTAACTTACGTTTCTTACTTGATATAGTTTATGGTGGTTGTAATTCTAATTTTTATACTTAATATTTGTTTTTATTGTATATAGTTTTGTATTAGGCTTAGAACTCTCTTATTTAAACTAAAAGGGAAGGTGCTGTAGGAACTCCTTCAGCTAGTAGCCTTTTAAGATACCAGGCCACTTGAGGGTGGCCTCTTATAAATGCCTAGGTAAAGCACATGCCTGCTCTCCTTCCTGGCCTCTGGATGATTGGATTCCTGTTTCTCGTTCTCAATTCTGAACTAGTGTGGGATTATTTGATAGCATCCATCATGAGTTAATTTATGCAAAATGAATAACTGCCTGCTCTCAGTTGTGAACGGCTATGTTTCAGGTCAGTAGCTGTAGCCCTTAGTCCTAAAATAACATCAATCACTAAAGATGCATGTGAGAATCACTCGAGAAGCCAGTCCATTCCTGTGTGTAGTCCTGGCCCAGGTATCCCATATAGACTGCTTAGACCCACAAAGCTTGCTAGTGCCAGACTACCTATCAGGAACCTGCAAGGTGGCCCAGTGGGTAAACACACTTGCTACCAAGCCCAAGTTCAGTTCCCAGAACTCACATGGTAGAAGGAGAGAATCACCTCTCATAGACTGATCTCTGACATTCACATGCTGCCTTCAACACAGGCATGGCACATATACACAGACACACATACACACAATGTAATTTTTCATTTGCAATTCATGCATCTGTGAATTAAATAGTTGCAAGGCCATTGCTAGTCTGCAGGATCTAAAGAGTAAGGAATGGATGTAGGAGGATCCTGAGCTATACCTGCTAATGGGAGAACTCAGCTGGGCTTTGAGGCACAGACAGATGTTTGGGTGGCAGTTGTCTTTCAAGCAGCAATCAAAGAGTCCTCACAAAGAAGAGGGCAATCCAAGGAATGTCACCCCCATTAAAAAGGAGTTATTTAGTCTCCACGTGACAGACCCAGGAATTTTTCTTGCTGTCTCTTGCACATAGGAATGTTTGACTAGTTCATTCTTTGCCTTGCCCTGTGGTTTGCCCTGGTGCAATGCTCCCTTAAATGGACATAGTGACATGGTCTCTTCATAATCTTCAGCCACACTTGCAATCTGGTTGATGGGGCAGGGGGGGGGGGGTGTTGAGGGGTAACTTGTCAAACAAGAAATGTCACTTAGTGGTAAGGCATGCATTTGGGAGAAGAAAGCCAACTATTAAGGAAATTCAAAAATCCCTTTTTCTACACTTCATCAAAAGGACTTCCTGCACCAGCCATTATCAATGTTTGAGGTAATTGTTCAAGGAGTTCTCTGTTCCAGTGGGAAACCACAGTCTCTGCACTCACAGCTTCCTCTCGATATGGCATTAAAAATGAACCCGCAGCATGCAGTGCGGGATTTGCAACCCAGACAGACCCCTCCTTTTCTGTGGCTACCAGTTAAAACAACTTGGAGTGAATATGTTAAAGATAATCCAGTGGTACTAATGAGTTAGTATCTTAAATAAAAGAAAAGAAAAGGATGAGTGCCATGACCAATGCCTGTCAACCCAACATTTGAGAGACACAGGCAGGAGGATTACCATGAGTTTAAAGTCAACCTGGGCTATGCAGTGAGTTCCAGGTCAGCCTGTGATATGGAGGAGGGAGGGAGGAATGAATCTCATAACAAATATTTACAAGAGATTGTGAGAAAGAAAAAAAGTGGCAGAAAATAGATTACATAGATGATAGATGGATGGATAGATAGATAGATAGATAGATAGATAGATAGATAGATAGATAGATAGATAGATAGACATACACACACAGAGACACACACACACACATATATACATATGCAGTGTAGCTCAATGGCAGAATGGTTAGAAAAAAGAACAAAAGAAAATAGGTTCTCTATAAAAAAAAAAGCAAGAGAACCCTAGATCCTCCTAGATTTACCCCAAGAGGATGAGTCCAAACCTAGAAGAAGGGAACTGAAAAACAAAACAGAGAAACAGACATTCCTGGGGGGGGGGGCACTCCACATATTTTTTGCAAACAAAGTGACTAACTAAACCAATAGACAATGTAAAGGCCTGCAGAGCTTTGCAAGCCCCTAAAGTATCAAAGCAATTCTGACCGTCACCTCCTCCCCTCCGCACTGCTCTCTGATGGATGAAACAGGAAGGGAACAGGGTGTCAATTCTATTTAGTCTATTGTTTCCGTATTTACCCTACTTTTTAATTTGGAAGAAAAAAAAACAATACAAACATGCATTGTTCTCAAAGCATTAAGTCACAAAACCTTAAGTACAAAGTAAATACTGTGGTTCAAACCTCAAAGGAAAAAACCTGCAGATCAGAGGTCTGCCGTGGAGCGATGGAGTAACTGAACTCCTCCTTCAAATTTGCAAAATAAAATAGCAACGGTAAATATGCACACATTTGAGATTATATTAGCAACTCCTGATGGATCAGTCCAAGGGAAGAGGCCTCAGAGTGCACAGTGTGTGTGCTTGGCTGGCAGGAGCTGCCGTGGACTAAGCTGCGTATGTACACACACCTTTTGCAATAATCCGCATCTAGATTAAAGTTACTGAGGAAATGAGAAAGGGACACTTACTTATTGCTCCCCCAGCTCTTAGTAAAACACTTACCTCAGTTCTCTTTCACAATACTGGAAGGAATCGGCCTCCTTATAAAGAGCTTGCCTCCTTGTGGGCATGGAGGCCCTGGATTCCGTGCTTTAGTCCTTCCTCTTTTTAGGTGATTTTGTTCATTTCATGCTTTGCTACTTTTTCCTGACAGTTTCCAAGCCCTGGTAAAAAGAAGACTGACCATTGGTGATCCCACACCTCCTTACCAAAAATAACAGGGAACAAGTCCACTGTCCCAGCATCACACAGGATGCTTTTTGTGTTGTCAGCGCAAGCAGCCAGCTGGTACCCACTCCACGCCCATTTTCCTGCAAACTGCCCTCATCTTAATCTTTGTGGTGCGAGAAGGGTCTGAAAGGCCAGGGATGTAGCTTGCTTGGCAGAGTGCTTACTGGGGTACACAAAGGCTCGAGCTGATCTCAACACCACATAAAGCTGGACATGGGAGTATAGGCCTGTAATCCCAGCGCATGAAAGGTAGACCAGAAGTTCAAGGTCATCCTTGGCTACATTGAGGGGCTACCTGCGGCCCTTTCTCAAAAATAATAACAAAAAAACCCAGAACTGCCGTTTTGGGGGCCCACTTTGGAAGTAGCATCTTGCAGGCTAGAAGCAAGTGGCAAAAACCTGATTCACCAAATTTCTGAGGAATGCTGCATTGAGGTTTTTGTTTATTAGCTACCAATCCTTCTGTTTACCCAGAGTCCATCCTGAGCTGAGCCCAGACTGTCATTCAGGACATTGCCAGCAGCACTGCCATTTTGGGGACCCACTTTGGACCGAACTTATTCTTGTAATAACCCCTGCCAGAAGCAACTGAGTGAAGAAACGGTTTGTGTGGTTTAGACGTTGTAGTTCATCACTGAGGGAAGTCAGGGCAGGAACTCATGACAGGAACCTGGAGACAGAAACTGAAACAGAAACCGCGCAGAAGCATTGCTTGCTGGCTTGTTCTCAAGGCTCACTCAGCTTCCTTTTCCTAACAGCCCAGGACCATCGACCCGTTACCACAATGGGCGACTCCTCTCACATGATCATCAATCAAGAAAACTCCCCCCACACTTGTCTACAGGCCAATCTGATGGAGGAAGTTTCCTCAAATGATGCCCTCTCAGCAGATGACTGTAGCTTGTGTCCAAGCTGACAAAAACCCAAACCAAAACCAAAAACTAACCAGCATACTAAAGAACACTATGTTACGTAAAATAAACTAGACTTAGAAAGACAAATACACAAATACACAGCCTTTCTCTTATGTGCAGACTTTAGATTTAAATCTCTCTTTTCTCCCCACCCAGTGTGTATGTGA
>NC_022030.1:13705143-13710187 GCF_000317375.1 Microtus ochrogaster
AGAAGAAAGGACAATAAAATACATCTGAACATCTGACATAAAACTGAAGGGGGAACTACTTGGGGGAAGTGGAGGGTCATGGGTCACGAGAGAAGGACCATTGAGAAGAGCAATGTGCTTTATAAAAATGCTACGATTAAATTCTTTGCTTTGCACATTAATTTTAACATCAATTTAAAAATTAAAACAATAAGCTCAGAACCCAGAGTACTTAGCTATACAGAAAAGTAAAAAAACAAAACAAAACACGAAGCCATAGAGTAGCCATTTATCGTTTTTATTAATACTGCGTGTAACTAGAGGAGTTGCGTACCACTGGCAGAGCCAGAGAGTATCACACCAGCAGCACCACAGATTCAGGAATCCCACGCTGTCATGCAGCAGCCATCCTGCACTTGGGCATCAGGAACTGTGGACTCCATTCTACCTTATGAGATCATTGTTTCTTAAGCTCCCCTGGTGGAAACGCTATTATACAGATCATGACTACACTGAGATCATAGATACACACCACAAAGCCCGAATAATCCTCCCTGCTTCTTCTTGTCCCTTATCCCCAGTAACCATATATATATATATATATATATCGATGCAAAAACACAGAACTCACTTCAAAGGGAATAAGATAGTTTATTCTGGAGCCAAATCTGAATGGCCATAGATTTGCATTACTTTGAATGTCATGTTCCAATGTGGTAAGAGTTGGTGAAGTTTTTTTTAAATTAGAGAACAAAAGACAGTCATAAGTCAGACACTTCATAAACACTGATGGGAATAGCAGAGAGACTATTGCTACTGCGCATGGAATCTTTGCTCTTTGTTTCAGATGGTATCTGATGCTATTCTTAGCTCTTGGGCTGGTGGAGTCTAGTGGTCCTAGCGCATTTCACAAGGATTCACTCACGCTCACAAGGATATTAGGAAGAACGCAGAGGTGGGCAATGAGCGGCTATTAAGGGGGCTAAATATAGCCCAGAATAATCAATCATTCAATTAGCCCTGTGGAGTCTTTAATACAGGTGTATTGTTTCTTTCTGTCTCTGGGAGCTTCAGTCCACTATCTCTTTAAAGCATCTATTAGAGAGGTCCCAGAGCTGCGCACCAACAGGATTGGTTGACTTCACATATGCTCAGCTATAGGGGGCAGAGTAAGTGAAGTCCAGAGTGAATGTGTATTTTGACTTGGATGCTGCCATGCCAAAGACTTCAAGGCCTCTGACTCAGGGAACAATTTGGCAAAGCCAAATTACCCATACGGCCGAGGCTCGAAAGAAAGGCAAAGTTGTTTTTCTGAGGTCCGACTGTGTTTATAGCTGACCATTGTGTATAAAAACAAGCAGACAACTCACCTACAGGGACCACCTACCAAGATTAGTTAACCTCTACACCTCTGCTGTACCTAATAAACACACTGACCCCAGCTTCATTGTGTTTGTGTCCGTCAGTGTGTCTGTCTTTTCTTCATTCCGTCATTCTCTCCTAGCCAGGGTCCCCAGACCCCAGCTTTGAAGGATGTAGACAGAAGAAGCCACATTTGGGTGGCGCAGGAGGCAGAAGCAGACAGATTTATGTAAATTCATAGCCAAAGACAGAAGTCACCGGCCGGCCCTGTAATGAACAGGGCCTTGGTGGGGAACAAGGTAGGGTGGTCAGTGCAAGGCTCAGCCCCCAGGTACCTGCTAATGGAGAACACCTAGCCTGGGCCCTGGGTATTGACTGGGTGAAGCAAATAAACCTCTGCCCCCTAAATTGCCTTCAATTGAGAGTGTTTTCTCACGACAACAAAAACGAAAGTAGAAAACGGAACAAGTTAAAAACAAGGGAAGACGGCCCTCTAGGTGAGCCGTGTGGGTGGCAGGAACCGGAATGCCGCAAAGGGGTCCGTGCCTGCACCCACCAGGGAGGGAAATGGGGACTGAGCCGCACTACCCTGCCCGCACAGCCGTCTCCAAAGCCTCCTTCCGCTGCGTCCTGCCCCACGGGCGTGAAAGGAAAGCTGCGCCCAGGTGCAGGGCGCCAGCACCTCCTTCGATTTAGAAAAAACACACCGAAGCTCGCCCTGAGGGCCCGTTCCCACGCCACCCGAGGTCACACGGCCGCTCTGAGCCCAGAAGTTAGCAGTGGGGTTTGTGTGCGGCGCCCGCGCAACTCCACGAGCCCCCGCCCGCTCGCCCGCCCGCTGGGTCCCGAGCGCGGCTTCTGAAGTTGCAGTTTCTTCGTTGCCGCCAAGAACTCCGGGCGACAGTGAGCGGCTACGGCGACAGGAAACCCGGGCGGCAGCCACCGAGCCTTGGTAGCTGGGCGGGGAAAGCCGGGAGCGCAACGCAGCCCGCGCGGGAGAAGCCTCAAAGAAAAAAGAAAAAGCAGGAAAAAAAAGAAAAAGGAGAGGGGAAAAAAAAAAAAAAAGAGGAAGTTGGTGTACGCCTTGTAGGAAGAGTAGAAGCGGTAGTGCACGCCGGCACCAGGATGGCCGAGTGGTTAAGGCGTTGGACTTAAGATCCAATGGACATATGTCTGCGTGGGTTCGAACCCCACTCCTGGTATAAGTGCTATTTTTGTTCTCTTTCTCAAAATACGTTTTTTTAACGTCCAGATTTCTTGAAATATTAGAAATCAAATTTCCAATCGGAAGAAATGCAGTTAAAGCCTTAGTTGAGTGCTGCTGTAAGGCTAGTTTTTTCTCCGTGAAGCGACCTAGTCTCCCGGGACCAGTCCACTGCATGGGGACAGAAATCTCGGCTAGCTGACTCTGTCTGGCCGGAGGAGGCCGACGGGGAGACCTGGTACCAAGCAAGTTTTTGCAAAAGTGCTTTTCCAAAGAAGGAAAAAGTAAATTTGCCTCTGCCTTTCTCTGCCTCTGTTCCCACTCTCTTCTTTTGTATTTTCCTTCCTTCCTTTTTCTTTTTTTCGTCTCCAAAGTTTAACCTCTTCACACGCAACCCACCCTTCAGTGAACTCCAAGTAGGTACCATTATTCTGAAGACCCAGAATTTGAAATATTTTCGGGTTTTTTTTCCTAATTTTTTTTCAAAAGTATTTTTAATCAAAGCAGTCTACGATCTTAAACAGAATGTGTAGGTGCGGCTCGAGGAACTCTCCAGCCTTTGAGTAAATCGAAAGCAAGACGGTGATTAAATCCCTCAATACAAACATAAAACGTAGGAAACACTGATCATTAGCACTGATCATTTATTTCCATCTGATCTTCAGGCCCCATTCAGTTATTTGGAGTCGTAAAAATAGTCTTTGCATCCAAAGGCTGGTGTTCAGAATGATGTATCTGGTTTTCCAGTCCGAGCTCAGAGCTCTACGGGAAGTGTGATCAGTATATTTAAACAGTGACGCCTACTGGTAAAGTTGAGGTAAATTTATTTGTTTAGATAAACCTGATATTTTTTAATAACTCTGTTTAGGAGGTTAGGGCAGTGTCAACCACAGACAGAAGGTTAACTCCCCACCCCACCTTTGATAAATAATCTTCCTTTAAATAGAATCATTCATCTCTGAGATAACGATTCATGAGCATTGTTATAATTATATAAAACCCTTCTCTGGCTTCATTGAACTTTGTTTCAATTAAACGTTTGCTTTTCAAACTTTGAAGATGATTATGAAGTTAAAGGAATATATATATATATATGTGTATGTAATATATATGTATGTATGTATATATATATATATATAATTAAGACACAGATATCACGGTCACTTTGAAGACTTCTCCTACACAAGAAACTTTCTTAATCCTCCCCAGTAGTAAGTTGGCGCTTGGGGACTTTAATTAGCTTCTTTTGTTTTCCACTTTTATCCATTTATTTTATGCCTACTCATGCGTGCCTGAATGTATGTAAGTACATTGCATGGGTGCTTGGTGCCAGCTTAGGAGGCAGCCATGAGTCCCCCAGAACTGAGCATATAATTCATAAAGTGTCATGTGGGCACTAGGAACCAAACCCACGTCCTCTGGATGCAACAAGTGTTCTTAGCTACGGACCTATCTCTTCAACCCCACACAGCCTGTTTCTCATTTTTAGACACAGTTTCAATTAGTCAGTTAGTCAGGCTATGCACCTCATGCATGGGCTTATTACTCAAACGAAGTAAATTTTAATGCCTCAAGCGCTAAAATTTTTATTAGCATATTTATAGCACAAAATGATGTCTTTCATAACAAGTTCAAACATATGTGTCATGTGATTTTTTTGTATTCACTCCTGCCTTGCCCCACCCCACGCCACCCCAACTCGATTCTGTTCCTCTTCCCTTACACTGCTCCTTTCACTCTCAGAACACACACACACACACACACACACACACACACACACACACGCATATATATTAACACTGGAAATGGTGTGTGTGTGCATATATATATATCCATTTCCAATGTAATTCCACATTACATTGGAACCTATGATATCTGTCTTTCTGAACTGTCATATTTCAGTTAGCATGATCTTCAATTTCCTCTTTTTTCGTGCAAATGGCACAATTCTGTCCTTGGATGTGGCTGTGTAAAACTCCATTGTGATGTATACTGAATTTTCTATAACCACTCATCCACATTAAATGCCTAAACTGCCCTCGCTCCTTGGTTGTTGTGTGTGTGTTGCATCAGTAAACATATCTGTGCTGGGCGGTGGTGGCACTTCTAATCCTAGCACTTGGGAGGCAAAGGCAGAGACCCAGGCAGATCTCTTTGAGTTCTAGGCCAGCCTGGTCTACAAGAGCTTGTTCCAGGACAGGCTCCAAAGTTACAGAGAAACCCTGTCGAAATAACAATGACAAAACAAACAAACAAAAATCCAAAATGTCTGTGCATGAGTCTTTGTGGTTGCTGACAGACTTTTTCAGTCAATACCCAGGAGTAGTATACTATATGATAATTCTATTTTTAGGGTTGTGTATGTGTGTAACTTCTATTGTTTATTTCCATAGTACCTGTGACTAATTTATATTCCCGCCAGTATTGTATTAGGGCTGCCACCTCCATTCTAGTCAGCATTTCTTTGAGTGTGTGTGTGTGTGTGTGTGTGTGTGTGTG
>NC_022030.1:13710867-13712039 GCF_000317375.1 Microtus ochrogaster
GAGGGAAGAAGGAAGGAAGGAAGAAAGGAAGAAAGGAAAAGAAGGTAGACAGACAGACTGAAATAGAATCCTAGGTGCTAGATATCAGTATTACACACAGACTGAAGTTAGCAGAGAGATGTGCGGAGTGACATCCCAGTGTGAGCAGACTGCCCTGGGCAGTGATGGCAGTGATGGTCTGTGACTGGGACACAGGAAATGAGTCAGTCGGGGTCAGCACCACCCTATCAGCCATCTCTGTCCAGGGTCAGCACTGGGTGCTCACCATAGTGAAATGGGCACTGTGCCTAACAGCGTCTCTAGAATGGTATGTGCACTCACGCCCCACCCTCTGAATAAGTGAGTGACCTTAAAGTCCACTGGAAATATTTCACACCTGATTCTTTACATTGTGGCCTTGAGCGTCCTCTTTTAGGGTATGTGGTAAGAACATGTCTCGGATGCATTTTACGCAGGTCTGGTAGTCACAGGGACACAAAAAGGACTGCTGTAAAGGAAGATGGCACACTGCAGATCCCAGGGACCAGGAGGTCTCATTGTGGAAGTCTCAAGGTCGGGGTTGGGGGTGGTGGTGCCGGAAGGTGTGGTTTGCATGGAAAGACGGGGAAGCAGGCTGAGGACTGACTGGTTTGGGTAAGGTCAACAGTGTGGTACCCCTAAGAATTAGCAAACTCTAGAAGGTACATCCTGCTCTGTGGGAGAGGCCTCAGATCCCAGAACTTCAGCAATACAAGGAAGAATAAAATGAGGGTTCCCACAGTATGGGTTAGGCTTTCTGCTATTGCATTTGTTCATTTCCCCACTTCCTTCTTGACCAGATAGAGCCAAGATTCAGAGCCCAAAGGGTACCCTCAAGTCGTTCATGAGTCATTTCTATCTTGGAAGGTTTTAACAGGTACTTGAGCAATTCAAATCTCAAATTTAAATTTGGAAATAGGCTGTACTTTTGGCCATTTTATTCATTGCTGTCTATAGTGTAGGAAGGTTGGCAGTTATCTGAAGAGGTACTTCTCCCGGCCCCCCCACCCCCGAGGGTCTCACTCCTTAGCACTGGATAGCATGGAACTCACTGTGTAGACCTGCCTCTGCCTCTGCCTCTGCCTCTGCCTCTGCCTCTGCCTCTGCCTCTGCCTCTGCCTCTGCCTCTGCCTCTGCCTCTGCCTCTGCCTCTG
>NC_022030.1:13716344-13719889 GCF_000317375.1 Microtus ochrogaster
CTCTGCCTCTGCCTGCCTCTGCCTCTGCCTCTGCCTCTGCCTCTGCCTCTGCCTCTGCCTCTGCCTCTGCCTCTGCCTCTGCCTCTGCCGTGCTGGGACTAAAGGCTTGTGCCACCACACCCGACGAAAGGTAACTTTTAAAGTTGCATTTAAACATGGATTATTAAGAAAAATGATGAGGGGCTGGAGAGATGACTCAGGGGTTAGGAAGACTGGCTGCTCTTCCAAAAGACCCAGGTTCAATTCTTAGCACTCACACGGCAGCTCCCAACTGTCTGTAACTCCAGTCCCAGGAGATCTGGCACCCTCACACAGACATACATGCAGGCAAAACACCAATGCACATAAAATTTTAAAAAAGAAAAAAGGGAAAAGATGAAGTGGGCCTGGTGGAAGACTGTAAATCTCAGCACTTACGGGCCTGAGTTACACAATGAATTCCAGGCCAGCCAGGCTATAGGGAATCACGTCTGCTTTGGACAAAGGAACGAAGACAAAAGCGACAACAATGGAAAGAGTTAATATTTGCCTCTTAGGGCTGAGGAAATGGCACTGGATATAACTGGGCAGTGGTGGTGCACGCCTTTAATCCCAGCACTCAGGAGGCAGAAGCAGGGAGATCTCTGTGAGTTCAAGGCCAGCCAGGTCTACACAAGGGCTAGTTCCAGGACAGACAGGACTGCACAGAGAAATGCTGACTTGAAAACAAAACGAGCAAACAGACAAAGCACTGGATGTTCTTCCAGAGGGCATTTCAATTCCCAGCACTCAGTGGCTCACATAACCACTTTGATGGTTGATCACCTATATCTCCAGTTCCAGGGCACCTGACACCTGCGGCCTACACAGGTACCTGCACTCATGTGCACATACCCACATTCAGATATCCATGCCCATACAGAATTAAAAACAGTAAAAACCAATGTTTAAGGAAAATTATTTGTCTCAGCTCTCCCTCCTATAGAAGTTCACACGGAAGTCCTGTTTTATCTTCAGCACTGAGTCTGTGCATTATTTTACTGCTATGTCAGCCAGCAACTGTAGCTCCGCAGTTACTGGCCTGTTTATCTAGCAGTGGCCTGGATACTCAACCTGCAGTCTGGTGAGAATTCTGCTCCCTAAAGGTGGTGTTCCAGTCGCTGCCACTAAAGGCAGCTTTAACAAAATCTCTAACCTAAGTGTGAATAAGACTCGAGATTCAAAGGCTGGGGTGAAAACCTGTGAGCTCAGAGAGGCTGAGTAACAGCCAGCTAATCCCCTCTCCTTGTTGGCATCAGTGGAAGAAGCATGCTTCTGCTTTGACAAAGCAGAAAAACCTGCACCCCTCAAAATCTCACCCTGCTACTTCCTGTGTCTCTCTATCTCTCCTGAATGGCCTCTGAGACTCCATGATTACTTTCTGTCAACTAATTGCTAAGGCATCCTCCTGACCCAGGGTTAATTTTATTTAATTATTGCAAATGCAAAGTCGGGGTTCACAGTTTGATTAAATATCCCCCAACACAGAAACAAGCAAGCTTGCAAAATGCACAGGGTAGTACATGCCCCGTGAAGCTTGGTTGCTTGCTTGGTTGGTTTAAAATAAGATCTCACCATTTAGCCCAGGATAGCTTCATGCTTACTATGTAGCCCATGCTGGTCTTGAACTCAAGATATTCCTGCACCCCCTTCCCAGTATGGAGGGAAAGGACCAGAGTCAGCACAGGACACTCAAGACCTCATTCCCAGCACAAAGGAGCTTTATTTGCCCCAGAGGGACAGGAGGCAGGGAATAAGAGGTGAAGACAGGAGACAGAGGACACGGAGAAGGGAAAAGGAACAAGGAAGAGGGAGAAAAGGGGCAAGGAAGGGGGAAGGGATATTTGCCCCAGAGGGGGAACAAAGGACTGGCTCCAAATAGACAGACGTGGCCCATAGGCAAATGGTCATTTATAAAGAGAAAGGAGAAACCCTGGGTTATAATTGGTTGACTTGTTTTGATTGGGCATATTAATTAGGTGAACCAAAGGTGGGCTTATGGTTGCTGGACCTTGGTGGTCGGCCTCAGGATGAGGAAGTGGCCGAATAAGGGACGGGACCTTGCGGGCTAGCTTTAGGAATGGAATCTAACAGTTTTCAGCAAAGTGGAGAAGGGTAAAAGGCAAAATCTCCTCACCCTATTGGTCAATGCTCGGGGCTGTTGGAGCCCTTCAGTGAGATTTCAGCCCTGATGTTCCACGCCCTGCCCAGCCCGATCTTAACCTCAGATCCACTCGGGTTAGTCAGGACTTTGAATTCACGCTCATTAGCCAGGCTCTTAAGGTCTCCAACTCGTCGTCGACGTCATCGTTGTCGTCTTACCCAAAGATCTTTATAGCAACTGATTCTGAGGGGTGGCTCCGGCGCTGCTGTAATGTTTAGCAAGCGCTTGGCGTGTGGAGTGGCCAATAGACTGAGATATCATTGCACTGATGGGTTGACGGATCAGTTTTTATATAATGTCGAGGTTGCTCATAAAATTTGTATCTTGTATTTCCACATCGATCGCCCAGCAATAAAATACGATTTAATTTCAAAGACAGGGATTTTGGAGGAAGACATAGATTGCATTTTTTTTTGTTTTTTTGTTGAATTTCTTGTGTTATTTACCAGCCTTTAAATGCCTAGTTTTCCATCATCTTCTTGTTCAAAGAAGAAATTTTGGGTAAGTGTTTACATAATTTCTTGTTTAAAAAAAACAGTAATGTTCTGAAATCTAACTTGAAAAGAAAAGAAAAATAAACTCTTGAATTTTCAAATACACAGCGAGTGAGTTTATTGTTTTCCCCCGGGTGTCACACCCACTGGTTAGTCACAAATAGCTATATTAAGAATGTTGTTCACATTTTTTAAACACTAGCAATTCTGACCCACCCAGCTCAGTGATTTAAAACTGTAACCTGACTTTAATATTTTTATTCTACTTAGGAAAATATAAGAAATTTCTATCACTGAGAAGATTAAAAGTGATATTTTTTCACTGTCATGTAAAAATGACTACATATAGGTATCATTATCGTATCATAATCATAAAAGTTAACAGTAATATTCTGCTTTCCGGTCTGGCAAGGTAATTTATGTGTACTGCCATTGAAGTCCATTATTATTACATAGGCTATCTTTTCTACTGTGACTAGGTGACACAGTTAGACAGTCCTCTTGGTGCAGGACAAAGAACAGCACGCAAAACTATCCCCTCTTAGCCTGAAATAACACGTAAATGGAAAGAGGCCTAATAAGCTCAAATGACCTCAATATTCCATGGAATTGAATCAGTCAGTTTCTTTGATTTGGATGTGTTGTCTCCTGTGAGTAATCCTCAGGCCAAAGTTGAGAATGGATGATCCCTGTTCTGGATGAAGAAAGGTCCCTGGTGTTCCCTTCCTCTCTATATTTCAATCCATAGGCCAGCCTTCGACTGCCCCTGCAACATGGCTACCCAGTCCTTTTGGTTTTGTGTTCTGTGATTTTGTTTGTTTTTGTTTTGAAATGGGATCTTGCTAGCCAGGCTGGCTTTAAACTCTCAA
>NC_022030.1:13720215-13721904 GCF_000317375.1 Microtus ochrogaster
ATTAGCTCTGACCAGGATGGCCTTGAACTCACAGAGTTCTGCCCGCCTCGGCCTCCTGAGTCCTGGGATTAAAGGAGTTCCCTACCATCACCCAGCATTTAGGAAAGTCTTACACAGAGAAACTAGCACACTGAAAACCACCACACTCTAGTCCACCTGAGCAACCCTTCATTCAGTTAGTTAGCTTGGGATGTAGCTCAGTTGCCAAGTACTTAGTTAGCATGCATTTAAGCTCTGTGTACTTATGTGTACTTAGTCTGCATGCATTTAAGCTCTGTGTTTGATCCCCAGCACCAATAAAACTTGGCATGGTGGGGCTCACCAATAATCCCAACTTTTAAGAGGCAACAAGAAGACCAAGAGTTCAAGAGAGCTTGAAGGTACCCTGAGATCCATGAGACTCCGCCCTGGTCAGGGTGGGGTAGGGAGACAAGGTCCTGTCCTCTTGTGTTAGGCAACTAATAGCAATAATTATTTCCTAATTACTTCACACAGCTCTCCTTGAACTATAGCCATCAGCTTCTCACTGGGAGGGCACCCAGTACACTGGGTTTGGGGGTGGCAGGAGAAAGGCATATCCAGTCTGCTTGCTCTCCTCCTGTGTACCTGATAGAACCCCTCACTCCTGGCTGTTCCTGTGTCTCAAGAAGCCATGAATTCCAATGATCATCCCAATGCTGAATTCTGCTTTCTTCTTTCCTCTGACTTTAGCTATTGTTTTAGTGATTAAGATTCTTCAAATTTCCATCATCGGGAGTTGGTTCTCCTATAACCCAGGCTCGCCTGGAATCTACTGGTTATGCAGGTGAGAGTGATTTGACCTCCTTGTCTGTCTGCTCCCACCCCTCAACTGCTAGGTTTACCAGCATTGCCCCCTCAGCCAGCTCTGCGGATGTCTCAAGTACAGCAAAGCTCCGACTAAAGCTAGTCTTCCCATGTGGAGCGGACACACCGGTTCATACTCTTTGTGAATATGAATATTCGATTTTTAACCTCCTCCAAACTGACTTTTGATGACTGCTTGGTTCACATTTATTTGCTGAGATCACAAACTATCTGCAGATTGCACACTATTAAACTCTTGTCTTATCATAATGATCTTATTTTCCAAGTTTTCTGTCTAATAGGTTATTAATGAACCCACCTAGGTCATCACGCTGAGCTCCCTCCACACCCCGAGACCTGGTGGAATCCTAAAGCTTTGCTCTTTCCACATGGTCTCGAGCTGTTCTCAGAGCCATAGGACCTCTTTCTGTTTTTTACATTAGGCCACTTTAATGGCTGTTGTCTGGTTTGAATATTGTCTCCCAGGCATTTTCAAGGGCAAGACTGGTTTAATGTGGCTAGGACAAAGAGTGTCCAGTGCCTCAGTTCCTTAATGATAAACATACAACTCCTCTTCCACATCACCCTTGCTCTCTTTCTCCCATACTTTGTTACCCTGCTCTCACAACTCCCGGCCCCCAACATCTTTTCCCCCAACTCCTGCTGACAACCTCTCATTTATCTTAGAGGGTCTCAAATTCAGGCATCCAAAAACAACCTTGAACTTCTGCTGTTCTTGTCCCTGCCTGCCAAGTACTAGGATTACAGCCCATGCTACCATGCTTGTTTTACGGGGTGCTGGGGATCAACCCAGGGCTTTATGGGTGCTACACAAGCATGGTATCAACTTACCTAAAGCTCCCC
>NC_022030.1:13722253-13732314 GCF_000317375.1 Microtus ochrogaster
ATCAAGCTCAAGCCCAGCAAGTTTGAGGATAAAGGCTGGCCAGTCAGGGTAAACCCAGCATGGGGAACAGGTTCCCAAAAGCCAGCTAAGCACCAGGGACAGGTCCTGATCTCACTGCTAAAAGCCTTACAAACAGACCAAGCTATACTACAAGACAGCCATTTTAAATAGTGTCTTGAGCCCCTATCTAGATGGCTTACTGAATTGTCACTTGCTGTAGAAATTAAAACTTAATTCAGGAAGGCAAGCAAGATCTTTAAGAGCAAGTTGTGCCTAATACACAGTTCTGAAACTAAACTACTTGTAAATAGAATATCTCTGTCCCAAATACAGATCTCAGGGCAGCTTTTTAGTTCAAGGGAAGTTTAGAAATTTTTGTTGTTTTCTTTTTTTAATACCAGTGTTTGTATGATTGATTGGGTGAGGTTGGGGGGGGGGGCAGCTGTTTGCTTTTGAGACAAGATCTTGCCCTGCATTCAAGCTGACTTCAAAATCATGGTCCTCCTGTCCCCGCCTCCTGAGTGCTGGGATGATAAGCATGTTGTACCCCACCCATTTTTAATACCTTTAATCTAGGCTGCCAGAACTTTAGAGATGTGATCACTTGCAACAACCCTGGAAACCTGATAAAGCATTTTTGCCAGACCAAAAGAGGAAGAGGAGAAACAGGGGGAAGAGGGGGAGCAGCAGCAAGCCAAACCTCTCTGTAAGCAAGCTCAGAAGCAGACCCTTGAGGACCTCTTGCTGGGTAGTGTTGTGTGCAAAGATCACATTCTTGAGCTTGTGGTTGAGTGGGAAGGGCAAGCACAGAGGAAGAAGGGAGATTCTTTCTAAACAAAGGGAGATTTGAGTGGACAAGCAGGGAGAACTCGCCCCACGGAGGCATCTGAACTTGAGAAGGGGAGGCAGTCCTCAGGAGGATACTTGGAGTTGAACAGAGACACTTCTGTTAGGGACAATTGCAAGCTGGCAGCTACTCAGAAAAGTCTGCCTACTGTGACTGCTACTTCTGACTAGCTCTCTGGGCTCCCAGAGTAAGGGGGGCGGACTGTGCCTGGCCTGCCACTTCTAGGGAAAAAGACTTAGGATGTGCCTGAGATGAATGTGCTTTCACATGTCAGTCCTCTACCAAATCCCCCTTACAAAAGTAACATCTTTATCCTCTGTCACCATCCAATAAATATACACATTTGGTTTTATGGGTTTGAGGTTTTTTTGTTTTTTGTTTTTTTTTGCCCCCAATAGTTCAGGTAATAACAGTGCCCAGACAGATGACTGTCTCCGCCTCTCCATTTCTTCAATAGAAATCTAAGCACTGTTAGACCAGAAAGTCAAGGAAGAAGCTCACATTGCCCCCACGTTTCCTTTTGGTTCCCAGCGGCCTTGAAAATAGGTCCTGGTCAGTGACCAAGAAGAAGTGTTGCTGGACAGCTTCCAGGGAAATGTCCTCAGAAGACCCTACGCATGAGCTCTTTGCCTGTTCCCACAAACATAGATATGATGGCTGGCGTATTAACATCACATCACACCACGAAGATGGAAGGCACAGGGAAAGTGAGCGAGGAAAAGCGCCTTCCTGAGTCTTTACTAGATCACAGTGACCTTCAGCACCAGTCACCCAGGCCTCCATGCAGCCACAAAAACAGACATACCTAAAAATGTCTTCGGAGATTCTTCTCTTGGAGCTGTTTCTAACTCTACCTGATGGGAATGAAAATTAATATACATTTTAGAATTACTATAAGCAATCCAAAAACTCACTACCTGCCTCCTATGCCCTTCCCTGCCCCCACCGGCACCCCAGGGTTGACCCCAGACCTGGTCTTTGAGCACGCTAAACAGTACTGCTGAGCTACATCCAGCCCTTCCCATTTCCTTTTTATCACAACCCCTCTCATTCTGCTCTGAAATACTGATGTGCAATTTAAGGGAAAGAGCAGATCTTCAATCCAACTGCATGAATATCGACCTTGATGAAATCGCATCAGCCTGAAAATACAGGACATAATACCAGCATTACCGCACCAGGCCAAACAGAAAAGAGCCCAGGTGCGTGTTTATTTCTAGGTTTCTTAGGACACCACAGGGACAAAAGTCTGTGAAACTGTAAGATTTAGCCCCAGTAATGCAACCCTATCTTGGGTTTTCCTATTCTTTGCCTTCCTCAAAGATGAAATACGCAAGAGAGAGGCTAGAGAGACAGAGTAAGAGGCAAGAACTTACACGTGGCAATGAAATTTAAAATTTTTAAATTTAAAAAGATACAAGGAGATGAAGATGTAGCTCAGTTGGCAGAGTACTTTCCCAGCATGCATGAAGCCCTGGGTTTGGTCACACACACACACACACACGCTTTTTAAAAAAATAACAAAATATATGTCATAGGAGGTGGAAATAGGATGATCAAAGTATTCTCTTATGATACATAGTAAGTTTGAGGTCAGCACAGATTATGTGAGACCCAATCTCAGAAGATCAAAATAAAGAACATGAGAAAAGGAGGGGGCCTCCAAGTGCTACCTCTGTCACAGGAGGGTATTTCTTCCCTTTTTCCCTCCCAAAGCAGGGTTTCCTGGCTGGTCTGTATCTCTCTGTGTAGACCAGACTGCCCTTGAACTCTGAGATCCTCCTGCCTCTGTCTTGTGAGTGCTAAGACTAAAGGTGTGTGCCACTATCACCTGGCTCACACAAGAATATTTCACTCAACTGGCCGCAGAGATCCGACTGTGGTCCCATGGTCCCATAGAATTTTGATGGAGCTAAAAGACTCCCATCACCTATTGTTGTGGCCACAATACAGCACAATGTGCTGCTAATATAAATTAACCTATGAGCTGCCCATCATTCAGAACCATAGGATATCAAGCTGTGCATAGCACCTGGTACTTGCTTCTGATGACATTATGTGTTATGTGTACACTGTTTTTCATTGTTGTTTTAGATTGTGCTTCTCCTAATTTTGTAACTGCCTCATTTTTTCTTATGCTTGGTTTAATCTTATTTTGTTTCTATGACTCCAGGAGCAACAGGTTGTATTTAAATATATGAATATATATGTATATACATTGTGTGTGTGTGTGTGTGTGTGTGTGTGTGTGTGTGTGTGTGTGTGTGTAATACTCTTTGACTGACAGACAGATAAATAAATGCATGGTAGGCTATAGAATCAGGTTTGGGGGACATTCTGTTGTGTAGCAATTTCCTCTGAATTGAAGTGTCCCACTCTGAATAGAAGCTCCTTTAAGACTCAGGAAGTTCTGAACTGAGAGTGGTGGCGTATGTACACCTTCAGTCCCAGCAGTCAGGAGGCAAAGGCAGGAGGATCTCTGTGAGTTTGAGACCAACCTGGTCTACAGAGTGAGTTCCAGACTAGCCAGGGCTACAAAGTGAGACCCAGCCACAAATAAAATCAAAAGCTCGTGAGGTTCTGAATGGAGGCTTGTTAAGACTCTGGAGGCCAACAACTCACTAGCTGCAGGAAGAATCCGAAACTGACTAAACTCACATGTTCTCCCATTCTGATGTTATATAAACAGTAAGGATTCCCGAGAGAAGAGCCTCCAGCTGTCAGACTGCCTGCAGGCTGTGGAAAGAGCTCTAGCAGTACAGCTTTCCTTTGCCATCACCTTTGGTGGGCTGAGCTATCTTGGGGAGCAGGTACTTTTATGTCTATGCTGTAAATAACCCCTTGCCCATACTCCTATGAGTATCCCCCAAAAACTCATTGGTTCACTAAACTGGACTTTGGTGGTACCATTACTTTGATCTGTTGTCTGTCCCTGAGCTAGAAATGAGTGGACTAGATGTTTGTTCTTATTTTCCAGGAATCATGTCACACACACGCACACACACACACACACACACACACACACACACACACACATACGCCACTTCCACTACCACCACAACAGTGGCTGCTTTTTACAAGTCATTTATTTGAAGTTCAGTATACTGACACATACCTGCCATATCAGGATGGGGAAGTGTGAACTGGGAGTGGGGGGGGGGGACAGAAGCTCAAGGTCATCCTTGACTACACAGAGAGTTAGAGGGCAAAACAACAACCAACAAAGAAAACTAAGGCATTCATTTGGGCTGGAAAGGTAACTCAGGTGCATAGCACTTGCTTAGCATATACAAGCTCTAGGTTTGATCCCCAGCACCAGGGACTGGTTGGCAAGTTGATCCCTAGTCTTACTCTTGATCTTAGTCAAAATGCCAAGAAATAATTGATCTGTGTGGGAAGAAAGAGAAAGCTGGAAAGTGGCAGTCTTACCAGGGTCCTTGACAGCCATCTAAGGAAGGGACCGCAAATAGCCACCACCAGCTTGAACGCTCACACTGGCCTTGAGGTCATAGTGATTTAAGCACACACTCAGCTGAACTCTTGCCATGTGGAGATAGTCTAGAAAATGGCACAGCCAAAAGTACCTGAGAAACTGACTTGTGCTGTGGAATATTGGTTGAACCAGGCAAAGACATGTGATATTTGTTCGTGCTACATTTGTTAGCCGTGTAAAGATGGATGTGTTGCATTTTCATTAAATAAAATTAACCTGGTCATAGAGAGGCGGGGTTAGCTAACTGGTCAGCAGGAAGAAGCAGGGAGGAGCTTAGTATGGTTTTGTTAGTTGAGATGGTGTGGAATGGAGTTACTTCCAGGACACCAGCAAAGAGAGGAAGTTAGCCACTTGCTATTCTAATTCTCTGAGCTCACAGGTTTTCATCCTGGCCTTTGAATCTGGAGTTTTAGTGAAATGATAGAGATTTAGTTAGAACTACCTTTAGTGACAGCAACAGAGCCATTTGGAAGGAACATAATCCCTCTTAGCACTGGGCTGTTAGTAGTTTGAAGTACAGCCACGGTAAGGAAGGTAAAACAACAGACCTGCCCTGGAGTCAGATGTGGGGGGTGGTTAGAATCAAGGTGCACTGTAGTAGGGGACTGCTCGTTTATTTCCTGGCCACCCAGACCCAGGTAATAACATAGAAACTATATTAATTACAACACTGCTTGGCCAATAGCTTAGGCATATTTCTAGCTAACTCTTAACCTATTAAATCAACCTGTTTCTATTGATCTGTGTATCACCACATAGCTATGGTCTGCTGGTAAGGTTCTGTGAGGAGTCTGTCTCCTTTGGCAGCTACATGGCGTCTCTCTGACTCCTACTACTTACTCTCTACATCTCTGTTAACATTTCCTACCTGACTTTACTTTGCTAAGTCATTAACCAATAAAAACAATACAGAATGACATCCCACATCAGCGGGCATTTAGAACTTGGAAGACTTACTATCCCCACCCCTCAGTCCCATTTATAGTTTACACAATTAGGGCTGGTGAGATGGCTCAGTGGTTAGGAGCACTGACTGCTCCTCCAAAGGACCTGGGTTCAATTCCTAGCACCCACATGGCAGCTCTCAGCTGTCTGTAACTCCACTTCCAGAGAATCTGACATCATTATACCAATGCATATGAAATAAAGTTAAATACAGTTTAAAAAAATAATTTCTACAATTATTTCCTTTTGCCAGAACTTAGTGTTTGTATATTTCTTTAATCACGAATAGATCGCTTCTTCTTTTATCTCTTTGCTGGTGCCTGGGTGATCACTTGCTAAATATATTTCACCATTTTATTTACTTCAGGCTAAAGCCCTGACACCAATACGTTGGCTCCTCCACAACCAACCCCAAGCTGCACATTTCAAAGATAAATCACTGTAATTATTTATTGTCTTGAAAAGGAGCAGGAGATATGCACGTCGAACTAATATGCACCTTTAACCCACTCGAATGACACTTTGGAGAATGGTTGCTGAGAACCCTTAACGCTGGCTTCATATTTCCAGATTCTCCCAACTGGAGGAGATAATTGAGGCTTGTGGAATGAGTTGGGAAATTTTTATTTATTTTTCCGAGAGTCCCATCCCTAGCTATATATTTTTAAAGATTCGTATTGAATTTCAACAGTCAATTCCAAGGGCTGGTTAATTCCTCAAGCCTATCCAAGATGAACAGAAAACTAGAGGTTTGGAATCCATAGAACTTTTTGAGATCAGGCTGTGGAAATTTTTATTACACTGCTTTGATTTCCTTTTTAGAAGGCTTTTATTTTTCCTGTTTAGCAATTTCCTTAATCATAACTACAGACAATAATCCTCTTTTCTTCCCTTCACTGAAAAAAAAAAGAAAAATGTGGGTGGAGGATTGTACTAATACATGTTCCCTCTTCCAGTATGAGGCAGAAAAGAGAAGTTTTCTGAATTTTCCCCAGTCAGGTAGAGGGATTTAAAAACTGGGTCACATAAGGAGCTTGAGCTGACTTTGTGGACAGAATGGGCAGAAATCCAAGCGCTATTTTCATTCAGGGAATGTGGCAGCCTGGGTGGCGAGGTGGAACACAGCCCTCATTTCCCCACAGTTGCCAAGCTGTGCTTCAGGACAGCACTTATTGCTCTGTGGCAGAAATGTCTTGGTCCGTTTTGGGGGAACATCTAACAGGCTCTTGGGGAAAAGTCTTGGCTCATCAGAATAGTTCGTGCTAATCTTGCCACTGCTGTGCTCTTAATTATGACGGCTTCTACTTGCTCTCTATGTAAGAAAATGTGGGTGGAAAATGCTAGAGTCCAACTTAGTCTTTTTTGGTACGTGTGTGTGTGTGTGTGTGTGTGTGTGTGTGTGTGTGTGTGCTCGTACACACATACACATGCATGCAAGTGCCTGCAGAGGCCAGAAGGCCTCAGAAACCTTAGAACTGCACTTAGAGATGGTTGTGAGCTGTCGGATGGAGTGCTGGGAACTGAACTTTGAAGAGCCACAAGCACTACCATTGAGCCATCTCTCCAGCCCCTTAAATTATCATCTTATAATCAGTCTTTAGACAACCAAAACTAATTATAAACAAAACACAAGAAAACAATTTTCAAAATTCCAATTCTCTGTAAAGCAGTTTTCCAATGTTAATTTCTAGAATAATCTGTTTCATCAATCAATGTTCAGTCTCCCCTGCATGGATCAGAAACCCCCAAACACCCCCAACCCTGCTGGTTCAGAGAGTCTCCAAACAAAGGAAAGGTGCCAAAAAGCCCAGTTTTGCATTCTTGGTGGCTATTGCAACTTCTTCTCCAAAATTGCCAGCTGCCCAAGTCTTCACCTAAGCACTCAGCTTTTGACCATACGTGGGCACAATCCCAGCTTGTGGTAGACACATTATCACCCCTTGCCTACAGCCTACAAAATTTCTCTGGCCTTGATCTCTGGGACCTGATAACCCCTGTAGTTTTGGAGCTTGTCCTGAAACTAGCTCCTGTAGACCAGGCTGACCTCAAACTCACAGAGATCTGCCTGTCTCTGCCTCTACTGGGATTAAAGGCCACCCAACCTGTTGTACTTTTTCAGTCCAGCTTGATTTATCTTGCTTTGTCAGATAAATTTATTATGGTGAGCAGGGATGGAAAACCTATTAATCAAATTTGTGTGAATTTTCAAACTTTTCTAATATTAAATTTAATAAGGATATTAAACTTGTTTTTGCCACTTCTTTCTCCTTTTCCTGTTTTGTTTGTTTTGTTTTTTGAGGCAGGACCTTATGTAACCCAGGTTGGCCTGCATCTCCCTTGTCACTGAGACTGGCCTTGAAGTTTTTTTGGTTTGGTTTGGTTCTTCGAGACAGGGTTTCTCCGTAGCTTTGGAACCTCTCCTGGAACTTGCTCTGCTGTCCAGGCTGACCTTGCACTCACAGAGGCAGAGACAGAGGCAGGAGGAGCTCTGTGAGTTCAAGGTCAACCTGGTCTACTGAGCAAGTTCCAGGACAGTCAAGGATAGACAGAAAAACCCAGTCTTTGAAAAAATAAATAAATAAAAAATAAAAAAAAGAATGACTGGCATTTGGCCCAGGTTCCAAGGGAGGATGACTTTAAATTCTTAGAATTTCACCCAGGGACAGGGATGTCTTTATTGTATGTGATGGGCCTTTGGACTTCTGAGTACCTGCAGAGTGTGCTGGGAAGGCTGATCACGTGATTAAAGGGTGGCTTGTTTTGAGCTATAGAGATGCTGGTGCAATGAACCAACTTCCAGGGTGAGGAAGAAGCTGTTTGGTGACTGAGCTTAGTTACAAGGCCTGTATCAGTCAGTCCTGCGTGTGTAATGAAGGCCAATGAAAGCTCTGTCACTGCCACTTGAGGCATGGATTGGGGAGGGTTTCCAGTCGGTGAGTATATGGACATGCTGACGTTTGTAAGGAGAGAGTTTTCTCTGTAGTTAAGATTACTAGCTGTAAGAGGCAGGCAGATCTCTGTGAGTTCGAGGCCAGCCTGGTCTACCAAGGGAGTTCCAGGACAGGCTCCAAAGCTACAGAGAAACCCTGTCTTGGAAAAAAAAAAAGAAAAAAAAAAGATTACTAGCTGTACTTTGTTGTGACAAAAAATAGCTGAGATAATTAGCACAAAGAGGAAAACTTTTATTTTGACCCACAATTCTAGGGTTTTCAGCTTATCTGTAGCTGGCCTATCTGGTGGAATGAGTGTATTCTACACAGACATTTGGGTTTTTTGCTTTTTTTGTTTTTTTGTTTTGTGTTTTCGAGACAGGGTTGCTCTGTGGCTTTGGAGCCCGTCCTGGAACTACTCTTGTAGTCAAGGCTGGCCTCAAACTCACAGAGATCCACCTGCCTCTGCCTTCCGACTAAAGAGACATTTATACTCCTGTCTTTGACTATCAGGCTCTTGAAAGAATGGGCCAGAAGAAATTAGAATTTCCTATGGGGCCCTACTGGGTAGGTGATCCTAGATTCTGTAAGAGAGCAGGGTGAGCAAGTCGCAGGGAGTAAGATAGTGAGCAGCACCCTTCCATGTCTTTCCCATCAGCCAGATCCCTGCCCTGCTTGAGTTCCTGTCCTGACTTCCTGTGATGATGAATAGCGCTGTAGAAGTGTAAACTAAACAAGCCTTCCCTTCCCAAGTTGTGTTGGCCATGGTCTTTGATCATAGCAATGATGACCCTTACTAGGACAAGTGCCAGACTCAAGCTCCATCCAAGTCAGGGCAGGGATCTTGTCAATATCCACCTGGAACAAAGGAGTTAAGAAAGGAGATAGGGACCAGACAGAAAAGCAAAGCCTGGGGTGTGGTGTCCGAATACTAAGAACGAGTAGAAAAAAGGTCAGTGCATACATATCACAGAACAGAACTGCTCGTGTTTAAATAAATATGGCCCACTGTACCCAGAAACAAGGCTTGGGTACAGAGCCACCAGCTTCTGCTAACATCATCACCAAATCACTAGAAGCAAGTCTAGCCAGGGTGGAATGGAGTCAGTGGGTACTGCAATTATCGTTGCTACATCTGGGTGGATCTAAGGCCAGAAACTTTGTACAAGAGATAAAGAACTTAAGTTCTCCCTGTGGATCACTTCTTAAATAAAATATGCTGGACTCACAATCATCGCAATATGTTTTAGTACTTTGGATCTCTTGATAATGAATTATGAATGAGAAACGCTTCTTAGCACTAGGTTGTCCACAAAAGAGTAAACTGACTGGCTGGCTTCCAAGTGGTCTCCTAAGGTCGTTGCTCCAGAACTCCCTCGGCCCACTGTTTTTCCTGGCTTCCAGGTATGTAAAGACCAAGTTGTTATTGTTTTAGAATTCAGCTAAGTAAACCTTAGGGCTCTGAAGTATATAAACCAGAGTGTGTGTTTATTTAAATGTAGTTGTCTGGGACTGAAGAGATGGCTCAGTGATTGATAGAATTCCTGAAGTGTACAGGATTGATAGTTGCTCCTGAAGATTTGGGTTCAATGCCGTGCAATGCCCAGCACTCTAGTGGTGGCTCACAACCACCTGTGGTTTTAGTTCCTGGGACTCCAGTGCTTTCTTCTAACCTCTGTGAACACCAGTCATGCCTGTGATACACATACATACATGCAGGCAAAGTAGTTATAAACAAAAAATAAATTTTTTTATCCTTATTGCTTTAAACATTTTTATAAAAATTCTTCTTGTCCTTTATCAGGGTGGCCTTCGGTAGCCTTTTTCATTCATTCATTCATTCATT
>NC_022030.1:13733594-13741505 GCF_000317375.1 Microtus ochrogaster
TTTTTCCCCCAAGACAGGGTTTCTCTGTGGCTTTGGAGCCTGTCCTGGAACTAGCTCTGTAGACCAGGCTGGTCTCGAACTCACAGAGATCTGCCTGCCTAAAGATTATATTTTTAACTGAATGAGTTGGCATGGATGTGGCTCAGTGACAGAACTCTTCCCTGGCATTCATGAGGTTATGACTTTGTTCTTCACCACTGAGAAGAAAAAGAAAAGTTGGAAGAAATCAGTTGGAATATTTGAGCTGGGGATAGGACTCAGGGGTGAAAGACTTGTGAGCATGCTGAGGACCTGTGTTCTAGCATGGCAAAGAGCACACACGCACATACACACATATACACACACCACACACACATACACACGCGCACACACATGCATGCACACACACACACACACGCCTCACTGTTAATTTAGTTGTTTGGAACCATTCTACCTCTGATGGGTCACTTAAAGCCCTTCTGAGACACAAAAATGGGCTATCAATGCAGGTCATCACTTTTCAGACAGACTAAACTGTTAAAAATGTCAACATCTTGCCTTAAAAGCTGTTTCCAGAACCTTCCTCTCACGAATTCTCATTTATCTCCATGGAACCCAACCAAACACATGTAATCATTCTCGCAACACAAAGTTTCTTTGCTACTTGAAGAGACTTCTTCTTCAGTAAGGACCCTGCCTCTTTAATACCTTGCCTCTTCAGGGACAAGTGCCCCAGATCTGTTCCTCAAGCTAAATTCCTTTATGGCTCCTCTTCTCTGCAGCCCTTCCCATGCTCACTACTCAGACTTTTGTTTCATTAGAGCCCCTTGTAAACTATGTGAATTAGTTGAAGTCCAGGCTAAACTTAGCCTGCTTGGTTCAAAATGTCAGCGGGAGATCCAGGAAAGACGTAGCTTGACGTGGGTTTGCAGAGATCCCAGGCTTCAGGGTTCCCTGTCTCTCTCATTCGCTAGTTCCATTTCCTTACAAGAAGAGTTTGTATTCCAGGCAGGCTTTTCCCTCAGGACAGCAAGATAATGGGAGAACTCTAGCCTTATACCACACACTTCAGGCTAGCAGAAAACACAGGGAATGCTTCCAAAATCCTAGAAAAAGGTCTCTGCCACCAACAGACGGTGACGTGCCCACTGACGAAGAGGACACAGATTTGGGTGGGAAGAGCTGGTGTCTGGAAGGGAAGTAGGCTGAAAAAATGGAACACGGTGATATCCAGACACAATCTTAGTACCTCGGGTTAGCTGTGACCTGGGACACAGCTGTACAGTCACCTTCCCTGTTCTGCCTTCATAACCAAACATGGGATGGAGGGAGAGTGTGGGGGAGAAAGGACAGGACAGAGGGAGGGAGGGAGAAAGGGAGGGAGAAAGGGAGGGAGGGAGGGAGGGAGGGAGGGAGGGACAGCTCTCCATTCTGAAGTTGCACCAGAAACTGTTATTTCCCTCCGCTTGCAGCTGATGCCTGGTGCAGATGTAGAGAGATTTACACCAAAATAAAACACTGTTCTTCATCTTCCGGACCATAGCATATAGTGAGTGAGGAGGAGGAAGAGGCGGAGGAGGAGTCATTGTCCTAGTATTAGGTACTCTGACAGAAAGCATGGCACAGGATGGAAGCTGGCAGCAACACGGGAAGAAAGTGGAAACTATAATTCAAAATACAGAGTAGAGGTGTCAAAAAAGAAGAACAAAGTTCCCAATTTCAAACTGAATATAGAACTACAGCAATCAAGATAGCGTGGAATTGATATGAGAAGACATATAAATCAATGGGAAAACATCGAGAGCCCAGAAATAAACAGTGTATTTATGGCCAATTGATTTTTGAAAAAGGGGCCAAGGTAATTCAATGTGAATTACCTTTGCGATGAATGGTGCTGGAGCAATTAGATACCCACATGTAGAAATGCGACTTTACATCCTCCCCTCATCCCATGCACAGAAATGAAGACAATGAATGGAGGAGGACATAGAACATGAGTTATCGCATGGTAAATTAGACACCAGCAAAAGTACTTGTCAGTGAATAGGTATGTAGCTCAGTGGGCAAAGTCCTTGCCTCAAATACAAAAAAAAAAACAAAAAAACACACACACACACACACAAACAAAATCTCTGGGTGCGATTCCTGTGTCATGTAACGCATGCTGTGATCTCAGTACTGGAGAGGTGGAGGCAGGAGGATCAGAAGCTCAAGGTTATCCTCAGCGACATATTTGATTTGTCTCAAAATATAACCGCAGCAACAACAACAAAAAAATACATATCGAACTTCAAAAGACAACTACATAGGAAATTTTTAAAAGGCTACAGGACAGGGGAAAATCCTTGAAAAGCGTTTACAGAACAAATGACCAAAGCTTATGCAGAATAGAGAATTCCAAACGAAGAAGACGATGACTCAGTTTTAGAAATGGACAAAGGGACGTGAAGATGGGCAAGGCCACCACTTCTTAGGAAAATGAGAATGGAAACCATAATCTGACACCTCTTTGTAACTACTAGAATGGTTATAATAGTAATAATAATCAATACCAACAATGCCAGTGTGGCCAGAGAGATGCCTCAATGGTGAAGAGCAATGGCTGCTTTCCCTGAGGATCAGGGTTTGATTCCTAGCACGACGTGGAAGCACAATGGTTTGTAACTCCGGGTCCAGGGAACCTGATGCCCTCTGGCCTTTGTGTGCATTGCATGCACGTGGTGTGTTAAAAACACATGCAGGCAAAATATCCACACATATAAAAACAGTTTTTAAAAAGTCTGATCATTACTAAACACTGCCAATGGTATGAAATGATGTCATATTTATACATCGATGGTGGGAATTTAAAATGATGCAGCTGGCTGCAAAGAATCTTGCAGTTTCTTTAGACACCAAATAAACAAAAACCTACCTGACGGTAAAGCAATTTCAGCTCCAGAAATCTACAGAGAGGAAATTAAAACCTTGGCTAACAAATAAAGACTCATACACAAATGTTTATTTACATCATTGCTGACAATCATCAAGACGTTGTAAATGTCTAGTCTTATGTTACATGTCGAATGAATGGGCAAATGGGCTATGTTCATATAATAGAAGAGCATCCTGCATAAAAAGAGCGGGTGAGAAATTCCTAATATGTGAGCCCAGACCGTGAGACACACCAGGAGAAAGGAGCCAGCCTTGTTTGATTAAATTTAAATGCAATGCCTGGAAGAGGCCAGTCCATGTGGATGGAAAGTGGAGCTGGAGCTGCAGGCCGGAGAAAGCATGAAGGATCAATTTCTATTGATGGAAATGTCCTAATACTGGATTGTGGACATGTGTACACAGCTCTGTATATTTAGTAACAGCCACTAAATTGGATACTTAAAATGGATGGCTGTTACAGTCTGTAAATGCACCCACCCCCTTCTTAAGGAATATTCACCCCACAGTTACCCAGAGATGAACGAACATTGCCCCGTTAACAATTCTTGGTTCTACCAGCTGAGTTGAAGGACACACTTAGAGGCTAACTTTGTAACTAAAGAAAAGGAAGTTATGACCCAACTACATAGTGCAATTATCAATGATTTTTATACCCCACCCCACCCCCACATTTTAAAATTAGCAAAACCTTTTTTGGTAGCATGGACCTGTAATCCCAGGTATTGAGGGAACTGAGGGAGAAGAATTGTTAATTCAAGACTTATACTGGCTACAGAATGAGTTCAAAACCATATTGACAACTTTCTCTCGCTCTCTCTTCTTTTATTCTCTCTCTGTCTCTCTCTGTCTCTGTCTTTGTCTCTCTCTTTCTCACACACACATACGAGAGAGAGAGAGAGAGAGAGAGAGAGAGAGAGAGAGAGAGAGAAGAGCTGAGGATAAAGTAGTAGTGGGGGTGGTGTGTGCCTTTAGTCCCAACACTTGGGAGGCAGAAGCATGTAGATCTCTGAGTTCAAAGCCAGTCTGTTCTACAGAGTGAGTTCTAGGACAGCCAGGACGACACGGAGAAACTCTGTCTTGGAAAACAAAACAAAAAGTTCAGTAATAGAACACTTACTTAGCATCTGCATGGCCAAAATTAATAAATGTATTTTTAAGTCTGAAGAAAACAAAACTCACACATTCCCAAACTCCTCCTGTGAGCTGGTAGTTAGCTCCGTAGGTAGGGTGCTTGGTATGAAACCCTGGGTTTGATTCCCCAACTGACATCAGCTAAATATGACGGTACATATAGCAAGTCCAATGTACCATGCTTTTTGGAGGGGTGTGGGGGAGTCCCCAACCAGCTCCCAAATCATGACACAGATTTATTAGTTTTGAATACTCAGCCTAGTTTAGGCTTATTTCTGGCTAGTTCTTTTTAACTTAAACTAACCTGTTTCTCTTTATCTACCTTTTGCCTCAGAGCTGATTACCATTCTTCTATATATCTTACTTTTGTTGTTTCTCTATGAATGACTGGTGGTTGCCTGGCTTCCTGCCCTGGGTGTGTCCCCTTTTTCTCCTTCTTCTCTTCTGTCCTCCTCCTTCTTCTCTCAAGTCTAGAGTCATCCTTCTTTTTATCTTCCTGTCAACCCTACCTCCTGTCTAACTATTGACTGTTCTGATTTTTATTAGACAAGTCAGGTGCCTTAGGCAGGCAGGGTGAAACAAAGGCAGCACATCTTTACACAACTAAACAATTGCAGCAGAAACAAATGTAACACACCTTTATGATGGAGGAGGGTCATCTGTCTATCTGTTACTCTCATTGGTTAATAAAGAAACTGCCTTGGCTTTTTGATGGGGCAGGACTTAGATGGGTGGAGTAGACAGAACAGAATGCTGGGAGGAAGAGGGAATTGAGGCAATTGCCATGCCTCTCCTCTCCAGGTCAGATGCGATGGATCCAGCCGCCAGGTCAGGCATGCTAAATCTTTCCCAGTAAGCCACCACCTCGTGGTGCTACACACATTAATAGAAATGGGTTAATCAAGAGTTAGCCAAGAAGAGGCTAGAACAAATGGGCCAGGCAGTGTTTAAAAGAATACAATTTGTGTGTTGTTATTTTGGGTGTAAAGGTAACCATGTGGGAGCTGGGCAGGATGAAAAGCAGACCAGCCTGCTTGCCTCCTCTCCACACCTTTACACAGCTAAAGTAATAGTCTACAACATAAACAAATGTAACATACCTTTACACAGCTAAAGTAATAACCCACAACATAAACAAATGTAACATGTCTTTACAGAGTTAAATATTCCACAACAGTCCAGCACTCTAGGTGTGGAAGCAGGAAGACTGGGTTCTTAAGATCATCCTTGGCAACACAGGAAACTTGAGGCCAACCTGGGCTACATGAAGCTGTCTCAGGAGGGGAAAGAGTAGTTGAAGATATAACAGCATCAAATGAACCTTCCTTTATAAAAAAGTCTCAGAAAGAGAATAAAAAAAAACTGAATAAAAAAATCTTTTTAAATCGATATGTTTGATAATGTCTGTAGCTCTGGTTGTCCTGGAACTTGTTATAAAAACCTGTCTGGCCTTGAATTCACAGAGATCTGTCTGCTGCTGCCTCCTGACCCCTGGGATTGAAGGCATGTGCCTCCATGTCTAGTTGATCTAGTTGATACTGTTTTTAATTTAAAAATTACATTTACTTTTGTTGTATGATGGGGCCTCTCTTGGGTATATTCCCAAGAGTGGTATTGCTGGGTCCAGGGGTAGGTTGATCCCGAATTTCCTGAGGAACCACCACATTGCTTTCCAGAGTGGTTGCACAAGTTTGCATTTCCCCCAGCAATGGATGAGTGTACCCCTTTCTCCACACCTTCTCCAGCAAAGGCTATCATTGGTGTTTTTCATTTTAGCCATTCTGACAGGTGTAAGATGGTATCTTAAAGTTGTCTTGATTTGCATTTCCCTGATTGCTAAGGAAGTTGAGCATGACCTTAGGTGTCTTTTGGCCATTTGAACTTCTTCTGTTGAGAATTCTCTGTTCAGCTCAGTGCCCCATTTTATAATTGGGTTGGTTAGCCTTTTACGGTCTAGTTTCTTGAGTTCTTTATATATTTTTGAGATCAGACCTTTGTCAGTTGCGGGGTTGGTAAAGATCTTCTCCCAGTCAGTGGGTTGCCTTTTTGTCTTAGGAGGTAAGTGTGCCACGGTACAAGGATACAGGTCAGAAGACAACTTGCTGTCCCGTGGGGGGCAGGGGGTTCTTTTTCACCATGAGGGCAGTGGGAATTGAACTCAGGCTTGGCAACAAGCACCTTGATGACCCATCTCGCTTATCCTCTTGGTCATTTTTATAAAGCATTAGTTAAACCATGCCTACGCCATCTATTCACACATAAGGGAGGGCCGCCAGCAGTGGCTCTTAACCCTTTTATAGCTTACCAGTGGAGAATGGTGCATAGCAGGTAAATTAAGGCACTTCTTCGCCCAGTAATTCTACTAGCCATGAGGAGCTGTTTCCAGTGCAGGCGACGGGGGCAAAAGGAGTGAGTATATCGGAATATCAGAGCCTCACAGTCAACACCCTTACAGAGTCCTTTCTGTGAGTCAACTGCGGATGCTGGAAACTGAGTGTTCAGCCTGAGATAGTTACTTCTCAAAGATAGTCCTGGGAGTTCATAGACTGACTTAAGCATAGTCTGTACCTTCTGGAAACTTCTCTGGGTCTGTACATACGACAAACAAACAGTCCCGAGATGGAGTTGCTACGTTACAGCGGGCTCCCTGACTGCCAAGGGCAACCCAAGAAGTCTCTCGCTCTCTTCCCAACCCATATACTGGAAAGTCTGACTCAGAAAAAGTGCGGAGTGTGTGCCTGCGTGCATACCATGTGCTTACTGAAGCCATAGTCACAATGCTTCTAAGCTAGCCCGTCTGAATACTCTTTCATTCTGAAAACAATCGGTTCATTCTAACCCAAAATTGTCTTTAAGATCAGCAGCCAGGCTCCTTAATCGGAACACTTTGGGTGTTGCTGCCTCTCTCCCAGGCTAACGAACATCTAAGGCCGGTGAGTCCCTGAACCATTAAAAATCTTCAGGCTTGCTCCCACTGCTCCTTGGTTTGCTGTCTTTATCCTAAAGATTTTCCCACAAGCGTGCTTGAGTATTTCTTCTGAATGGACAGATTATTTGTTGGAGCTTGTGTTAAGTTTTTCCAACACCATCTTTTTTTTCTAATTACAGAGATTTAAGCCCTTGCTGTGGGAATTTTGAGTTCTTTTCTTGGATGGGAGATAAGTTTTGGCTTTAGATTAGAAGGTCCCAGAATAACCACCATTTAAAAGCCTCCCTGTGTTGACGTTTACAGGGTCTCACTTGACTGAAGCTGTGCTCTAACAACAGAGACTAAGTAAAAAAAGGGGGGGGGGTGTATGTCCCAGATTTTGTTCAAGGATTTCCCTTACTTCTAATCATTGTTAACCCTGGCCTGGAGAGGTGGCCCAGTAGGTAAGAGAGTGCTTGCGGCACTTTCAGAGGACCTGAGTTCAGTACCTAGCACCTGCACACACACACACACACACACACACACACACACACACACACACACACACACACACACACACACACACACTTTGATGGCCTGAATAAGAACGACCTTCCTAGTCTCATATATCTGAATGCTTAGTTCCCAGTGGAGCTGTTTGGGAAAGTATCTTAGGGTTTCATTGTTGTGAAGAGACACCATGACCTCAATATCTCTTATAAAGGAAAATACTTAATTGGGGTTGGCTGACAATTCAGAGGTTTAATTCATTATCTTCATGGCAGCAAGCAGGCAGGCATGGTTCTGGAGAGGCAGCTGAGAGTTCTACATCTGGATCTTCAGGCAACAGGAAGAGAGAGTGAGATACTGGTCCTGGCTTTATCATCTGAAACCTCAATCCCACATCCAGTGACACACTTCCTCCAACAAGGCCACACCCCTAATAGTGCCACTCCGTA
>NC_022030.1:13741605-13757275 GCF_000317375.1 Microtus ochrogaster
TGACTGACAAACACAAGCAAACAAACATGAAAACTGCCCTGGCAATAGAGCCAGAATAATGAGGTCATCTTTGGGGTTAATTTACTTACTTAAACCTCAATCCCACATCCAGTGACACACTTCCTCCAACAAGGCCACACCCCTAATAGTGCCACTCCATAAGAGCCTGTGGAGTCTTTCTCATTCAAACCACCATAAGAGGAGCAGAAGGTGTAGCCTTGTTGGAGGAGGTGCACAGGCTTCGAAGCTCAGAAGTCATTTCCAGTTAGCTCTCTCTGCTCCTGTAGCTCAGACAGAAGTTCTCAGCTGAGCTCTCTGGCTTGCTGGTTAAGGACTCAAACCCTCTAGAATTGCAAGCCCCAAATTAACGACTTTCTTATATAAGATGCTTTGGTCAAGGTGGTTTGTCACAGCAATGGAAAGTTAGCTAAGACACATAAACAAAATTGTCTTCATGAAAATAAATCACCAGGTGGTAGTGGTTCATACCTTTAATCCCAGCACTTGAGAGGCAGGGGCAGGCAGATCTCTGAGTTTGAGGCAAGCCTGGTTTACAAAGCAGGTTCCATGACAACCAAGACTGTTACACAAAGAAACCTTGTCTAGAAAAACCAAAGAAATAAAAAATAGATAAAAGAAAATAAATTTTCAAAACAGGAAAGCTTAATTCTCTATGCAAACCTGGTAGAGGCAGGGCAGTGGGCAGAATCTGAGGACATTACGACCAGAGGCAGAGTCAAGACTTTTTGTCCCTGATGACCCTGGTAACACTCCTCCAGGACTGGGGAAGCCAGGAGAGGCAGAGGTTGGGGGGCTCACGGAGGCAGGGAGGCTAGAGTATTTTCCAAATCTGCCTAAAAGGAAAGACTCCCTGCTATCCTCACTGGATCTTTCCATTAACAATCAACATTTGGAGGCCTGTCCCATGATCTACAATCTGTCGGTCTCAGAGCCCCATCTCGCTGTAGTTCCTGGACAGTTCCTCAGCTGATCTGACCACATTCTTCTACTCCGTTTATTCATTTTCCTCTCTCTTAACAAATCCTTGCGGAACATAGCCAGTGCTCAATGCTGGTATACAACTCTAAATAAGGAAGATCAGGAAATAAAAAGGAGAATTAAGGTTTGCAATACATGGAGACAGGAACACACACACACACACACACACACATAGAGTGTACGATGGAGAGGAATAAGAAAGTGGGAGATCATTTGTACCAAAGTAATCAGGGTATCTTTCTAAGGAAAAAGGCTAGGTTGAAATTCACACCTACCCCTCCAGCCCAGGCTATAGTCTTCTCCATTGTGCCTTGGGAATAGAGTATTTATAATCAGGCAGTTTCTTTTGGTTTGGAGCCTGAGTGGTTAACTTCAACCATGAGCTCAACAGAATTTAGAATCACCAGAGTGATCAGCTTCCAGGTGCTGCGGGAAGGTGTATAGCTAACAGCTACCTGCCTACTGGGGTGTGGCCTCATAGACTATTTACCTGAATGCAGAAGCGCATCGGCCCTCTTCCTCTCTGCCTTTCCCCCTGGACCCTGATTTTGCTGGTTCGGTTAGTTTGGATCTCATGTTTATCCATCGTTCACGCAGAGAACCCTGATGTGTAAGTTTTATCTATTAATAAGTACCCGTATATTTCTTAGTTCTGAGCTAGTGTGTGATTCCTTTTATTAAGCACCAGATCTCTCCGTGTTCATCCAGGCACTGCGGAAGTCATCTTTTTAGTTAGTTGATGTGCGCACACCCATATTAATCATTGGCAGGACCTGGGCTGTGCCAGTGAAGAAAGAGCACTGAGCACCAGCTGTGCCTTCATCTGTTGAAGGAGGGCACTTGTTGGTTCCTGGCTGCTTAGTCCCAAAATAATTGCACAGAAACTGTATTAATGAAATCACTGCTTGGCCCATTAGCTCTAACTTCTTATTGGCTGACTCACATATGAATTTAACCCATTTTTATTAATATGTATATCACCATGTGGCTGTGGCCTACCAGCTAAAGTTCTGTCGTCGATCTCCAGCGGGGGCTTCATGGCTTCTCTCTGACTCTGCTCTTCTTTCTCCCAGCATTCAGTTTAGTTTTCCTCACCTACCTAAGTTCTGCCCTGCCATAGGTTCAAAGCAGTTTCTTTATTCATTAATGGTAATCACAGCATCCAGAGGGAAATCCCACATCATTCACGGGTCTGTTCTTGACTGTCCACATAACGAGACCAGCCGTTTCAGCCCCTGATGCTCTGACTTCACCGCCATGATGGACCTTGACTTGGAACTATCGCTGGAATAAAAACTTTTCTCCCTGATGTCGCTTTTACCAGAGTATATTTTATCACAGAAACAGAAACAAAACAAGACAGTTGTCTTCTTACCAAACCCATCTGACAGCTGTCTAAAAACCAACCTCGACATCACTTTGCCATTCATTCCGTCAGCCAAACGTGAAGGCTGTACTCCAAGGATCTCCAAAGCACCTGCTTCACCTCTTCTGTTGTCTAGATCATCCTGCCTACATCGAACCTGCCGTCACATTTGTGAGCATAGATGATTCATTTGTCCATAGCACCTCAAATTTGGTTGCAACCCTGGCAAATGATGTTTTTATCTCTACCCTTCTTAGCAATAGGCATGCTTCCAATAGTCACCGACTGGATAAAGCCAGGTATTTATAACCAATTTCTTAATGGCTGCAGTTGTTCTCTGTGTTTTGTAAGCTACTCTAGCCTAGAGGAAAATGTCCTAAAAAAATAAAAATTACAAAGCAAAAATAGAAAGATTTTTTTTCCCAGAATGGTGACACAAGCCTGTAATTCCAGCACATGGGATGCTGAGGCAGGAGAATCAAGAGTCTGAGATCAATTGGACAACATATCAAAACCTGTCACAAGAACTGAAATGAAAGCAAAACCCTGCCACCCCAGTCAACTTTTTAATCATCAAGGTAGGTATTTAAGTGATAGTTTCTTTTTCTTTTTTTTTTTTTTTTGGTTTTTTTCGAGACAGGGTTTCTCTGTGGTTTTGGAGCCTGTCCTGGAACTAGCTCTTATAGACCAGTCTGGTCTCGAACTCACAGAGATCCGCCTGCCTCTGCCTCCCGAGTGCTGGGATTAAAGGCGTGCGCCACCACCGCCCGGCGTGATAGTTTCATTTAGTGAATATTTTGAAGATTTTTGGGGGGTTAGGTTTTCCAATTTCTTCAAGTAGTTTGGAGCAGACAGAGAAGATGAGCGACTTCAAAGCTTTATTTAACAGCAACAGCACAGAAAGATTTTTGTTCGGAAAATCGTTTGGGGGAATCTACAGGAAAGGCTCAGCTTGCCAGAGAATGAGAAAATGAACAATTTAGGAATTTTCTGAAAGCCAGCCTCAACAATAATGTCAACAGCATCAAAACAGCAGAGAAAGAGGATTACACCTGCTTTAAAACACCAGAGATGGAGATAAAGGCTTTGCAAACGAATGGGCTCGGTTTGTCTTTCAGTGGCCTGAGATGAAAAGAAGATAAATTGCTACGGAAAGAAGCCTAGGGCTTTGACCCACGTTCGTTTGCGTGACTTGCTTTTTCTGTATGTGTCACCCTAGCTCACAGACGAGGGGACAGGGACTTGGGTATCCACATATACCCCCATCTCAAGCTACTTAGTGTCCCTGGTGTTTAAGAAGGGACCCTGAATTCATTCAGCATTTCTGTGGAATCTACAATCTTTTTGACTGACAAACACAAGCAAACAAACATGAAAACTGCCCTGGCAATAGAGCCAGAATAATGAGGTCATCTTTGGGGTTAATTTACTTACTTAAACATGGTCTCACGAAGCCCAGGCTGGCCTGGAGTTCTCAACGGAGGCAAGCCTGGTCTTTAACTCCTGATCCTCCACCCTCTACCCCCCCCCCCAAGCCCTGGTATGACAGGCATGGATCGCCATACTTGGCTTCAGGCCAGGAATGTGAGTGAACGCTAACTTCCTGAACTGTGGCGATGTCACTCCTCTTCTCTGGGTCTCCTGTGTGGTTTTAAGGTGGACTAGAATACAGAGCAAAGTAGTTCTGCAATATTCGGAATACATTTTAAGAGCTGAAGTTGAGGCCCAGACCTGCCTATTGTAAATTGTGGTCTGGCATAAAGATTGCAAGGGGTGGGGGCTAAAGAAAGAGTGAGGCTGCACTGAACGTTCTGGAAGCTTTGCCAAGCACCTCGCAAACTCTGCTCTAAAGTCACAGGGATGCCCGCAGGAAATTAATGGACGGCCCATAAGCAATGCACTAGCCTTGTGCTACAAGAAGTTATATACCCTGTGCTGAATACACTGCTAGAAGATCCCCTAAAGACTAATCTGAGTTGGCCCCAGGGCTGTAATGATAAAGGGACTAATACTAAATGTTACTGCTCAGAAGGCACGGTTCACTGTTTTCGTTTCTGTTTTTGTTTTATTTGTTTTGGGTTCCTGCAAGCCCTGCATCCATAAGCTCGTGCCTGTCTCAGTTCTTCACATTTCCAGGCTGGTAATATATCAGCTTGGTAGACAGCTTACCTAGTGTGAAGCCCTAAATTTCATCCCCAGAACGCCAGACGGGAGGAGGCACTTAAAACGCCTTCATATAGTTTTTGTCCAGGTAAAAGATATAGAAATGAGGTACAAATAACAGAATGCAAAATATAGAAACTGGATTTGGGTTGGCTTAGATGAAAGTTTTACCTGGAGAGATTTTAAATTGCTTCCAAATTTGGTGAGAGTGTGAATCTACATGCTGGCACCAAACACTTCTTCAAGTTCTGGTACAACCTCTTACTAACTGGGTTAATTCGGGCAACTCTTGTTAGCCTTGCTAAGGGCCTGTCAACTGAGGCTATTGAGACAAAGCACCATCCGCTGGATGGCTGAAACAAGGGGGATGTAGTTCTCATAGTGCCAGATACTGGAAGGCTCAAGATGGAGATGCTCCTAGTGAGAGGCACCTTAGCTAGTCTGCATATGGCTGCTGTTTCTATTGCTGTGAAGAGACACCATGACCCCAGCAACTCTTTTAAAGGAAAAGCGTTTCATTGGTGTGGCTCACTTACAGTTTTCGGAGGTTAAGTCCATTATCATCGTGGTGGGCCCATGGCGGCACGCAGGCAGACAGTAGCCGAGAGTCCTACAGCTTGCAGTCAACAGGAGGTTGGCTGAAACACTGGGGTGGTATCCTGAGCACAGGAAACCTCAAAGCCAGCTAACACAGTGACACACTTCCTCCAACAAAGCCACACCTAATAGTGTACTCCCTCCTGTAACAACCGCCTTCTTGTTGTGTTGGGGTGGAGAATATGAAACTCCCCAGGAGCATCTCTCTCCCTGTTTTTGCGGGACACTAATCCCATCCCTGAGAGCATCGGTATGCCTTCATTTAAACTTCAAATCTCCTACAGGCTCCAAGTTTGATGACCACCACACAGGGGATTAGGACTTCCCCATTTGAGTTTTTTGGGATAAAACATTCAAATATGTAGCCCAGATTTCAGTTTCTTGTATCACAACTCTTTGTAAGATTTGAGAACAAAAATGTTTATAAGCTCAGGCCCATAAGAAAACCAGAAGAAAGAGCACTGGCTGGTTTGTGTGTCAACTTGATGCAAGCTAGAATTACCAGGGAGGAAGGAGCCTCAGCTGAGGAAAAGCTCCCTGAGATCCCACTGTAAGGCATTTTCTCATTTAGAGATCAATAGGGGAGGATCCAGCCCCGGGGTGGATGATGCCGTCCTTGGGTTGATAGTCTTGGGCTCTATAAGAAAGCAGCCTGAGCAAGTCATGGAAGCAAGCCAGTAAGCAACTCCCCTCCATGGCCTCTGCATCAGCTCCTTCTTCCAGGATCCTGCCATGTTTGAGTTCCTCTCCTGACTTCCTTCAGTGATGGACAGCAATGTGGAAGTGTAAGTCAAATAAAATAAACCCTTTTCTCCCCAATTTGCTTTTGGTCATCCTGTTTCCTTGCTGTAATAGAAGCCCTAACTAAAGCAGAAAGCATTCAAAAAATGTTAATTACCAGGCACTTTGGAATAGTATCTGAGAGTCGAAAGCTGCTGTCTCTTGAATCCCACGTTAGTGTTCTCAGGGCTATGTTGAGCATGTTCCTGCATGGCAGCCTTGGGACCCTTCACCCTCACCCTTAGGAGGTCAGGCACATTCTCACTATTTTACAGACAAGGAACCCGAGAAGTTAGAAGTCGTGCAGGGTGAGTGGCAGAGCTGAGATGGGGACCAGAGCATGTGGTTTTCAGTGACACATTGCCTTCTGCTGTTTAGACAAGATGTGAAATTAACTATTTAAAAGTGCCAAGAAATAAACCGGAATGGGTATTTTGCTCAGAGTTCTGAGGTTACCAGAAAGTCTGAGGATGAGGTCTGAAGGAGAAAACTCAGGTCCTGTACCTTTCTTACAGAGTGAAATGAAGAAAACAGGACCTTATCAAGGGACAAAGCTAAGAAAAGAGTCTAAGGTCCATTGTCTGCTCTTCCAAAGGTCCTGAGTTCAATTCCCAGCAACCACATGGTGGCTCACAACCATCTGAAATAAGGTCTGGCGCCCTCTTATGGCCTTCAGGCATACACGCAGAAAGAATATTGTATACATAATAAATAAATAAATATTTTAAAAAAAAAAGAGTCTAAGGTCCAGCTGGCATCCACGAAGTGGCTCAGCAGCTATAAGCCCAGCTCTCTGGGATCCCTGAGGCCGACGTGGTGGAAGGAGAGCACCGATCCCTGCTCGTTGTCCTCTGACTTCTCTGTGAAGCATGCACACACCACACCCATAAGTAAAACATAAATAAATGTAACAGAAAATTTAAAAAAAAAAAGAATGCATCATCTTTTTCCTAATGGCCTTCATCTCCCCTTCCTCCCATCTTCCCTTCTTGATGTCTGTCCTGTCTGTAGCTCCAATATTACAAAGACCAACTGCAGACGAAGAAATACAGCTTTTAAAGCGCTGGCGGGAGGGGAGTATTCTTTTGCAGCTAGAATTCTTTTGTAGGGCATCTGCCCCCAGCTCCTGGGCTTCTGTCCTCTGGTTAGTCAAGATTGTTACCATTCTCTCTGGAAGAATTCTGCTATGACCTCTTGACCTCCTCCCTAGCTTGTAGGCTTGAGTGCTTGCTTAAAGAGAGAGAGTTTAGCTTTAGGAAAACAGACAAACTGGGACTGAGTTTTCTTTCTTTTCTTGTGTGTGTGTGAGTATGTGTGTATGCAGGTATATGAATATACATTTGTGTTTATGTGCATGGTATTTATGGATGCATTCAGGTATGTGCTTGGGCATGTGGAAGCCAAGGATAAACTGCAAGTGCCATTCCTCGGAAACTGTCTGCCATATATGTAAATATACATACATACATATATGTATATAAACTTAGAAATATATTATTTTGAGTATATGGGTGTTGTATCTAAATGTATATCTGTGTATTGTGTTCATGCCTGGGGCCTTGGGAGACCAGACGAAGGCATCAGAGCTCCCTAGAACTGGACCTGCACATGGTTGTTAGCTGTCATGTGGGTGCTGGGGATCAACCCAGGGTCCTCAGCAAGAGCAATTGGTGCTTTTAACTACTGAGCCATCTCTCTGGCCCCAGCTTGATATTTTGATTGTTTTGGTTTTTATTTGTTTTTGTTTTGAGACAGGGACTCCTTGTGTAACTTGGCTGGCATAGAACTTGTTATGTAGACCAGGCAGGCCTTGAACACATAGAGTTCCCCTTGCCTCTGCCTATCAAGTGCTGGGATTAAAAGTGTGCACCACCTTGCCTGGCTTCCTGCCTTGCTTTTATGAGATGTAGTCTCTCACTGAAACCTGGAGCTCACTATTTAATTAGACTGGCCAGGCAGCGAGCATCAGGACCCTCCTGTCTCTGCATACACAGTTCTTGGGTGGCAAGGGTGGGCCACCTTGTTCAGATTTTTTATATCTGTGCTGGGCATTGAACTCAGGAGTACCATAAGCTGCAAAGCCCCATACTGACTAAACTATTTATTTCTCCAGTCACTTGACTTTGAGTTTCTTTTTAAAGAAAAAAATATGGAGATAAAATTTTCTCTTGGTTTCCATATTTTAAAAGTATATTTTTATTACATTCTTGGAGAAAACATGAAATGGTCTTGGAGTTTCTAAAGAAAGCACCGCACGATCCCTGAGTTATAAAATGGGTATCAGATACAAAAATCCAACAGGAATCCTTTCCCAGCTTAGCCTGACATGAATGCTCCCACTGAATCTCTGTATGGCTCTCAGGGTAACCCCCAGGAAGGTGGAGGTTGAGTCCAGGGAGGTGCCACAGAGAAACCATAAATCATCCAAACAGCCGAAGCAGCTAACATAGTCAGGGCTACTATTGCTATCATGAATCACCATGGCTGAAGCAAGCAGCCAAGGAAAGGGATTGGCTTACACTTCCACATCATTATTCATCACCACAGGAAATCAGGGCAGGATCCGGGAGGCAGGAGCTGATGCAGAGGCCACTGAGGGGTGCTGCTTACTAGCTTGCTCATCATGGCTTGCTCAGTCTGCTTTCTTATAGAACCCAGGACCACCAGCCCAAATTCCATTCATATTAGGCTGGGCCCACTGCCATCAATCACTAAAGGGAAAATGCCCTAAACCACCTCCTATGGAGGCATTTTTTCAATTGAGGTTTCCTCCCTTCAGATAACACTAATGTGCCACACTGACATAAAATTAGCTGTCTTTGACAGAGAGAAAACCTGTGCCTTCTGGACTCAGAGGTTAGCTTTGGGAATGAAGGCTCTGTCACACCACCCTTCAAGCTACTGGTGGAGAACCCACGCTTTAGCCTGTAGTACCTCACTGTTATGGGAGGGTGAACCGGGTGAGGCGTGGCTGGGAGACAGAGTTAGCCACTTAACGGGACAGCTCTTGGAATCTTCTACTATTGAAAGAATCTGGTAACGTTTTGGAATGATTTAATGAGGATTTACTCATACTAAGAATTGTGTAAACATTTTCTCGTGTGTGAGTGTTCCCTTGACTTTACACCTTACCTTTGCTTTGTAAGCTACAATTTTTTTCCTCTTCTGTAATCTATAGTTTTTCTTTGGAACAGCTTTTCTCATCTACTAATCTTTCTGCTTTAATCTTTTAAAAACGTTTTTAAGGATTTATTGTATGTGTGTATATATGGGCACTACATGCATGTGTGGTACCTGCAGGAGTCGGAAGAAGGCATCGGATCCCCCTGGAACTGGAGTTCAGGTGGTTGTTAGCTGCTACGCGGGTTCTGGGAGTCAGACCTGGGTCCTCTACAAGGGCGGCAAATTTCTAAACCGCCTAGCCAGCACTCTAGTTGAAATTACACGCGAGTGAGAACGGATCACGAGACACATGACGAAACCCACTCTAAGAGTTTATTGAGAGAGAGAGAGAAAGGCACCCGGGCAGGCCTGAGGACGTTAGTACAGGAAGAGAGCGTGAAGTGTGCATGTCTAGCTTTGAAACGCTGTGCACAGGGGCTTACATGGCTACATTAGGCATAGGTCACTTGACCACGCTGTCCCTAGATCATGTTGGGCTTGAGGGCCCTGGGTGGGTTTTTAAGTTGCCTGAACGCTTGATGGCTCATGCCTGGCCCTGGAACCCGGAAGTGCCAGCACTTGGGGTGGCTAGACATTTTGCCAAAGCTCTGGGTAATGGAAATGATAACACTAGTCCCTTCACTTGATCTTTACCAATTACTTTAAGTTCCATACAGAACTCAATAGGTTATTAAATAGTTTCTTACTGAAAGAATCATAGTAAGAAATGTTTTCTGTTTCTCTTGTCTTTAAAAGTAATTCTTTTAAAAATTATCTCAATCAAAGACTGGTTGACAGTGGTGATCTCAGGGCTAAAGTACTTGCCTTCTCTTCTCTGTTTTGTAACTGGCAGGCTTGGCTGACAAGTGATCCACAGTTAAGATGACAGCCCCCCCCCCTTTGCATTTAAAAGTTGAGTCTATCGGAGTTTACTACATGCCTGCTTTAAAACACTGTTGGTGTAGTTAGCAGTTCAGTAGTTCAAGTAGTTTTCTTGAGATAAGAAGTGAACTAGAGAATTTTGCAAACTTACACAAAAACTATCATTCCTTGATGCAGGGAGCGGGATGTCAGCTTTATAACTAATTTGAAGAACAAACGGTACCCTTTTCCCAAAGTGAGGAAGTTAAAAATGGGCATGTATTTTATAGACTTTTGTAGGTACAAAGCAGACAAAACTCTCATCTCTTCGAATTTGAAGTTAATACTGTGTTCAAAAGTCTTCCACAGTCAAAATTGTTAAGCCCGGTTTCCAGGAACACACTGCATGTCAAAGAAAACAAAAGCTCCTTTCCCACCCTTCCCCCATCCTGAGCAGGAGGCTTGGTAAGTGAACACCAGAGGGAAGGATGCATGCCTTCTTTCCAATCTTTGGTGTGTGGAGAGTCCCTGGGATAGGATGCTGGCTGAGTACTAGTCAGGTTGAGTTCCCACAAAGAAGACAGAGCCGGGTGGGGCAGAATCTGCAGTGTTGTCGGGTTTCCAGATTGCATCTAGATGCTGTAGGGCTGGCTTTAGACCAGATTATGCTCAACTCAGGCTCCGTTCTTGGATTGAGAACTGAGTCAGTCCCAGAGCATCCTCCATGATTCTGTACATGATTCTGTACATGCCTTCAGAGGCTATGAAGTTAGACTCTTAGAACCAGACCTTTGGAGACCCAGGGAATCCATCCACCCATTCCACAGCCAGGCTAAGGAGGCTTGCAGGGCTCAGGAATGCATGATATTCATATGGCTGGTCTCTGGTGGAGTCAGGACTTGAATCCAGGGTTTTCCTCCAATCCATTCATACTTAATAAGCTAAGTAGATAGTGTATTAACATATTTGGATATAATTTGAATGTGTATAATGGTGAACTTAGATAAATAAATGTGTGTGTGCGTGTGTGTGCATGTGTGTGTGTTGTAGGTTGATGGCCAATATCTTCCTTAAACCCTCTCTATCTTATTTTTTTGAGATAGAGTCTTTCAGGGAACATGTAGGTTTCCACCAATTTAGCTATAATAGGTAGCCAGCAAGTCCCCTGCCTCCACCTCCCCATCACTTAGGATTGTAGGCATGATACAGATTTTACGTGGACACTGGGGATTGAACTCAGGTACTAATGAATGTGTAGCAAGCACTCATCAACTGAACTCTTTTTTTTAACCATATAAGCAATTTTTTTAAATTTATTTATTTATTAAAGATTTCTGTCTCTTCCCCGCCACCGCCTCCCATTTCCCTCTCCCCCATTAAGTCCCCCCCCCTCAGCCCGAAGAGCAATCAGGGTTCCCTGCCCTGTGGGAAGTCCAAGGAACCCCCACCTCCATCCAGGCCCAGCAAGTTGAGCATCCAAACTGCATAGGCTCCCACAAAGCCAGTACGTGCAGTAGGATCAGAAACCCATTGCCATTGTTCTTGAGTTCTCAGTAGTTCTCATTGTCCACTATGTTCAGAGAGTCCGGTTTTATCCCAGGCCTTTTCAGACTGGTGGCGCACACCTTTAATCCCAGCACTCAGGAGGCAGAGGCAGGCGGATCTCCGGGAGTTTGAGGCCAGCCTGGTCTACAAGAGCTAGTTCCGGGACGGGCACCAAAGCTACAGAGAAACCCTGTCTCAAAAAACAAAAAAACAAAAAAACAAAAACAAAAAAAAAAAAAGAGTGCTTCCTGGAGATAAGTCTAAGCTATCAGCAGAGCATTTATAATTAATATTAAGTTGTTGTGTGGTTATTTTGGAGAGCAAATGGTGGGATGGAAAGGTACAGCTACAAGCTACCTTTAGGACCCTTGAAGAACTTTATTGTTTATGCTGGAGTCAAAATACGTAAGTAGAAAAGAATTAATACAAAAGATAGCACATAAGGGATGGATGCAGGAGGATCCAGAGTTCAAAATCAATCTTGACTAAACAAACAGGCAAAAACCAGAATCTAGAGAGCTCAGGGTACTCAGAAAAGTTCGATAGGTCTGATGGTTTAGCTCAGTTGTTAGAGAAATTGTCTAGCATTGCTGAAACCCTGGGTTTAATACCCAGCACTTCTTAAGTCAGGAGCAGTTTCACAGACTTGTATTCTTAGCACTTGGGGTAGAGCAGGAGTATTGGGAATTCAAGGCATCATTAGCTACACATTGAGTTTGAGGTTACTTTGGAATTCATGAAAGCTGGTCTAAAAGAAATTAAAATCCACATTAATAACAGGAAAGGGAAAGCCACCAGGGTGTAGGTGGAGTTTCTCTGTGTACTGTCAGCCACTCCCTGAATAATCACACTTATTACTTATAAATATAATAGACTTATTAATTATCAATGCTCAGCTGATAGCTGAGGCTTGTTTTTAACTAGCTCTTATACATTAAATTAACCCATTTCTATTTATCTGTGTGCTGCCCTGAGGCTCATTTACCTCATGTATGTACCTGTTCTCTTGCTCCTTCCATGTCTCACGGTGTCTCCTCAGACTCCTTCTTTTTCTTCCCAGTGTTCTCCTCGTCTGTCTTCCTGCTCGGCTATAGGGCAGACAGCTCTTTATTAACCAATGAGAGTAGTATGTATTTACAATGTACAAAGGTTGTTCCACAGCACCAGGGAACACTATAGAAGAAAGAACAGTGGCTGGAAGGATGTAAACAAACAGAAGTATGGATCCTGTGCCATCTTATTGGAGACAAGTTTTGACAACAATATCACTCACCAGGGTAGGGACATGGGGATTAGAAAAATAGTAAAGACAACAAAGACGCGAGTGAAAATAGTAAAGCAGAAAACATAGGCTAGTGTCGGGAGTTCCAGTGAATACTGAAATTACATGCTTTTAATTGTCCATAACTTATACCCCAATGCAACTGGGAGATGAAGGAAAAGATTGCTTTAACATGGTACAAAGGACAGCTAGAACAGTTATTTACTTCCATACTTTGAGACATCATGTTATTAGCATTTTCTTGTTCAGGCAATGAAACCCCCCTAGACCAAGTATCCTGAAGACAACCACTCCCAAGGTCAAACCTCATTTTTTTCAAAAGAAGGAACAGAAATATGCTTTGGTCCATTGGTCAGGGTGGAGTGGATCTACCTATATGGGCCATCTTAATGGCAAAGAAAACCCACACGTAGGTTAGGATGTGTGGTCACCCTTGTTGTCAACAGCTTAGAACAAGCTAAAACTCTCTCACCTTTAGGCAAGGTAGAAATAGGCTCACATTTTTGGGCCTCCACACCATCTCATGATGTAAAGTGTAAAAGTAAGTAGGCTATCACAGAGCGAGAGAATATAACCCAACTCCCATCATAGATATTAATCTATTTGTGAGAACTCTGACCATATAACTACATACCCCTGCTTCACTTAAGAATAAAGTCTCCTATAGACAGAGTTTTTCTGTGTCTTGGCAGTTGCTTCCAAATAACCATTCAGAGAATATTATTAATTATAAATGTTTGGTTAAGAGCTTAAGCTTATTACTAGCTAACTCTTACACTTAAAATTAACCCATATTTCTTATCTAACCTCCACCACATGGTGGTACCTTCTTTCAACACAGCACATTCATCTTGTTTCTCTCTGCATCTGCTTGCAACTCCTAAGACTCTGCCCTTCTTCTTCCCAGCATTCTCTCTGCCCTGAAAATCCTGCCTAGCTATCAGCCAACCAACCTTTTATTAACCATGAGAGCAATACATATTTACCGTGTACAGAAGGATTACTCCACAACAGCCTCCATGTAAGTTTTTGGTGTTTGGTGGGGACAAGCCATAGACATACTGGAGTAGGAACCATGGAAGAATCTGAGGAAACATTGCCACATGAACAGGATGAAGTGATGGACGAGCCAGAGTGAAGGAGTGGAGACTGCCACAATGAAGTTGTTCAGGAGACCATTAGCAGCACTCCCATTCAGAGGTGAAGTGGTACCTTCCTCTTCAATAAGATCTGCTGCTATAAAATGCCCAGAAAAAAAGCAATGTGAAGGAAGGGCTCACAGTTTGAAGGTACAGTCCACCGTGAAGGAAAGTCATGGCAGCAGACACTTGAAGATACAGCTGCTTGCAACACACCCACAAACCAGGAAGCAGGGGGAGATGAATGGATGCTGCTTAGCTCACTTTTTATTCCATCTAGGACCCAGTACATGAAATGTTACAAAGCTACATTTTTGGCAGATCTTCCTACTTCAATTAATCTAATCAAACAACTCCCCCACAAACGTGCCCAGTGACGAACCCAATCTATGTCATACCTCATAGGAAGCTTGTGGTCTCTAGGTGTTAGTTATCACAGGGTGGAGTTTGAAATGGGACACGCAGGCATGGAAACATGGACAATGAAAGATTAAAGGACCTTGTGGAAGAATTAGATGCTGGTGGTAGGGATGAGAGGCAAGGAGAGTAAGGTAGAGTGAGAAGAATTTGGATGTCAACTGAATGACTTGGATAGAGAGATCAAGAGAGGAAGCCAAGCCTAGAGGGAAATTCACTTTCAGATTCCCTGACATGGAAATATAGTAAGACACCCAAGGAGAAAGAATCCAGCTAAGTAGACCAAGGAACTGTAGAAAACCTTCAAAAAGGGCTTTCGGTTTCATCCGCATTTCCCGACAATCTCGCTAACTCAGCCAGTTGAAATGCAGATGACTAAGCTGATTCCAGTGTCTGATAGACTCTTCATGAGGAAGTCCAAAAGCCCTAGCTCAAAGGCAAATGCCAGTTTCTCTTCCCCTTTTTTCTTCAAAGACGTGACCTCACTCCCCTAAACTCTTACCTACTTGAGTTTGGCCTCCAACTGAAATCCTCCTACCTCAGGCTCTTGTGTGCTGGATTCAAAGGAAGGGAACCATTCTGTCTGGCTAATGTCAAGTTTGCTTTTTAATTATGGAAAAAGAATTGGAAGCTTAAACTTCGTTGAATAGTATAGCCAACTGAAAAAAATAGGGAAATGTCAAAATATAACCCCCAAATTTAGGATTATTTTACATTTAGAGACTTAGTTCAATCTTTCTAAATGTTATTCCTATGAAGTAAACATTTCAAAATAAATAAAATTTAAAAATGTCTTTTATTATTATTACTATTATTTGTGTATGTGTTTTATTAGTTACCATTATTATTTGTGTGTGTATGCGTGCACGCGTAGATGCATGTACGCATATGTAGAAGTCACAGGACAACTTTTTGAAATTGGTTCTCTCCTTTCATCATAGAGGTCCCAAGGATCGAATTCAGGTTCTCAAGGTTGGTGTCAAGCCCCCTTATTCAGTGAGTCATATCTGTTGGTCCTCCCAGCCCTGATTTTATTTTGCCTTTTGTTTTATTTTTATTTTTTTTAGGGGCCATGCTAATCTCTGTATCGTTCCAATTTTTAGTATATGTGCTGCCGAAGTGAGCACTTGCCTTTTGTTTTAGTTTTGTTTTTAGAGACAGGGTTTCTCTGTGTAATAGTCCTAGTTGTCCTGAAGCTGACCTTGAACAGGCTGACCTTGAACTCACAGAGATCTGTCTGCCTCTGCCTCTCAAGTGCTGGGATTAAAGGCCTGTGTTACCCCACTGTCCAATAATTTCCTTCTTTCCTTCCTTCCTTCCTTCCTTCCTTCCTTCCTTCCTTCCTTCCTTCCTTCCTTC
>NC_022030.1:13757375-13768790 GCF_000317375.1 Microtus ochrogaster
CCTTCCTTCCTTCCTTCCTTCCTTCTTTCCTTCCTTCCTTTTTTTGAGACAGTCTTGCCAGTCTGGCCTTGAACTGTGATCCTCCCACCTCTTCCTTCTAGGTACAGAGATTACAGTGGGTGTTAGCAGCCACTCTTGATTTTATTTTTATTAAAGTGATATAAACACACCATTTAAATAACTCCTAAATTCTAAAGTCTTCGAAAACCATTGTCTGCCTTCAAATCTCCATTTTCTGCTTCCTTTTCCCAGAGAGGTCTGGGTTTCAAGTTAATTGTTTATATTTTACTTGAATTGAGCTCTGTCCTCAGCCTGATATCTCAGTTTGTAAGATTGTTTATCACTTACTGACCCTTCTGTCTCCAAGTCATTTGGGTATAACATATTCCCTCCTCTCCAGTTGAGATACCATCTACAGACTTCCTGTCAAAAAGATAACTTAAGTTTAGTTTCTCTTTGACTTGTACCAAACTGTCCCCACTACTTCTTCCTGCTCAGCAACCTTGCTTGGAGTTACAGCATTTCTGATTCCCTTGGAGTTGAAAGTAAACACTGTTTTGACTTTGGAGGCTTAGTGCTGGTTGAATCATAAGGGAACTGTGGGTACTTTTCCTTCACTTGATGACTTGCAGTTTTACCTTAGCAGGGCATGGTGGCATGTGTTTGTCATTCCAGCACTTTGCAGGCTGAGTCAGGAGGTTCATAAGTTCAAGGCCAGCCTGGGCTACCTAGTAAGAGCCTACCAAGAAAAAGGAAAAGGAAAAAAGGGATTGTCTTCCTTCTTCATTTACCTACATTTCTAGCCATATGATTGCTACTAATGCATATTCATTATGTCATATTTAAATACTTTATTTTTTATTAGCATATATTACCTATATATAATAGGAAATTTCATTATAACCTTTTCGTACACATATATAATGTATTTTGATCACATTCATATTCATCCCTTTCCCCCTCCCTCTCATCCTCTTTCTTATCCCAGTTGGTCCTTTCTCTACTTTCATGTCTTTATTTATTTACTCACTTTCATGACCCAATGAGTTTAATTAGGGTTTAATTGGGGTTGTTTACAGGAGCATGGATGGAGGATGAATGGCTACACACAGAAGAAAAAACACCTTCCCCAAGTAACCATTGCATCTATAGATTGTATATCTTATAGGTGTTTTCATCCATACTGTCATTGCATCTATTTTATCTTTTTTTTAATTTTAAAAGAACAATTACAGTTGTGTGTGTGTGTGCATGTGTGTGTGTGTGTGTGTCTGTGTGTGTGTGTATTATATGCTACAGTATGTGTGTAGAAGTCAGAGGACATCTTGTGGGAATCAGTGTTCTCCATTTACCATAGGCATCCTGGGATCAAATTCAGGTTATCAGGCTTGGTGGCAAGTGCCTTTACCTGTGAAGCCATCTCATTTCTCAAATGTCTTCTGGAAGCTTCCAACAGTTCTGGATCCAGATAGGCCTCTCCTTGCGTAAGTGTGAAAATGCCTCTCTTGCATTGGATCTCATATTATCCTGAGCACGTGTGTTCACTGTTCTGGACTTGTGCCAGCTTCCTGCTCCTGTTCCCGGGGACCATGCCTCTTCCTCCATTATCTGTAACTGTAAGCCCAGATAAACCTTTCTTCCTGAAGTTCCTGTTGGTCATGTTATTCTATCACTGCAACAGAAAATAAGTAACACTCATGGTATCTAGAGATTGAACTTGCCTGGCTTACACAGCAAACGTCTCTACCCACTGAACCATCTCACCAGCTTTTTTTTTTTCTTTGTATATATGAAACAGAGTCTTGCCATATAGCCCTGGCTGGCCTGGAGTTCATCATGAAGACCATTTAACCTTGAATCTGCATTGATCCTTTGCCTCTGCCTTCTGAGTGCTGGGATGACAGGCATGCACGATGTACCTACCAAGAGTCTCCTATTTTTGTTTCATTAATTTAAAAAAAATTGGCTTTCTGTCCGTATATTAATACTCACTTGAACTTGTGATTCTCCTGCCTCAGTCTCCCAAATTTTGATATTGAAGATATAAACCACTACAGCTGGCTAATAATAGTGTCAAGATATTTTTTCTACCTGTTCTTTGTTCCTTCAGGGTTTTTGTTGTTGTTGTTTATATATTTCATTTCAACATTTGTATGAGAAGTTATCCTCAGTTGCTTATTAATTCCCAATTTTCCTTTCATGATTAAGGGCATAAGAATAAGAAGTGAAGCAGGCACCCCCAGAATACAGATGACTTTCATTTTCCTAGGATAGTCTTCCTTAAATTGTTTCTTCTTGTGACAATGATTCACTATAGGACATACGGCCAGTGTCCTGGGGGTGGATGCACCTGACTGCCTGTAGTCTAGTTATCCTGAGAAAGAAGGAGGCTATGTTAGTGCAGTGGTCTGAAAGTGAAAATGGCCCCCAGAGGCTCACAGGTAGTACTATTGGAGGTGTGGCCTTGTTGGAGTAGGTGTGGCCTTTCTGGAGGAAGTGTGTCATCGGCGGGTAGACTTCGAGGTTTCAGAAGCTCAAGCCAGGCCTGGTAGCTCACTATCTTCCTGCTGCCTCTGGATGAGGATGAAGAGCTCTCAAATACCTCTCCAGTACTACGTCTGCCTGTATGGAGTTCCGGCCATGATGATAATAGACGAAACTTCTGAACTGTAAGCTAGCCCCAGTGGAATACTTTCCTTCATAAGAGTTCCTGTGGTTATGATGTCTCTTCATGGCAATAGAACCCTAACTAACTGAGACAGTTATCATGGAGTCCCACACTCACCCTTCTTGATTTTGGTATAGATCCCTTGCCCTTGACTTGCTTCCCAGGTCCACAGACCCTGTTTTTTTAGAACATTCTTCAGTTGGGTCCTTCAGTTCCCAAACTGTGTGGATGGGGCCAAGGACTTGAAGGACCTAACTCGTCCTTTTCTCTCAAGTGGTCCTTTCTCCATTGCTCCCCACAACCAGGGTAGAGATGAACTCATGTTTGATGGTTAGTTTTAACAGTTAACTTGACACAGCCTAAAATTACCCGGGAAAAGAGTCTCAGTGAGGGGTCATCTAGATCAGGTTGGCCTCTGGCCATGTCTTCAGAGAACTGTATCCATTTCAATAGTTATGTGGGAAGACCCAGCACAAAGGCCCCGCTTGGTAACTATAGAGAAAACAGGCAGAATACTAAGCATGTGTGCATTAACTCCTCTCTCCTCTTAACTGTAGAAGTTACATGGCCAGCTGGCCCTAGCTCCTGCCGGTGTGACTGTTCTGTTGTGATGAACTGTCACTGGATGCCTAAGCCAAATAAACCCTTCCTTTGCTGCTTTTTTGTCAGGAGGTCTTATCACAGCAACAGAAATGAGCCTAGAACATAGATAGCAAATGGGATCAGGAGAATGGAGGAGGACCGTTAGAATCTATTTCAGATCACTCTAGCTAATTGATTCTAAAGGGAGGGTGGAAAAATGAATTTTCCCTTCCAGTAATGGCAATGAGAACTCCTTCAGAAGGGCTCGATGGGCCTCACCAGATTGCTAGTCCAGACCATTTTAGCTTAGCTACAAGGGCTGAGGATAAGGCCCTCGATCAGCTATTCCTGGCCTATGAATCCACTCCTAGGCTAGGGAGAGGAGTGATTGACCGCTTCAGAAAATCTGACTGGAACAGAAGAGGCAAGTCATTCCCTATGGCAGTGGTCCTCAAACTGTGGGGTCTCAAACTTATTTGCTTATCAGATATCCTGGATATCAGATATTTACATGGTGGGGGTTACCACAAGAGGAGGAACTGTAATAAAGGGTCACAGCATTAGGAAGGTTGAGAACCACTGCCCCCTAGGAAGGTGTAAATTTCTTCAGAGTGGGGAGCTCGGTGGTTAAGTGCTTGCCTGTTTTCAATCCTGATAACCACAAAAGAAGAAAGGAGGTGTGTGTGTGTGTGTGTGTGTGTGTGGGAGGTTAGAGGCAAGGACAGACAACAACAGCAGATGTCCTTTATAGCTCATCTCTTAAGACTCAGCTCAGGGACCCTCTGAGTACCCCCTCCCCCATCAGGTGTCTTTCTCCTGACTCATGTTACATCTTGTCAGGACTGCTACACCACGTTAATCTATAGCCATCTACTTGTGTGTGACCTCTTTGATGGTAAGTGTCCTGACTTAATTCTTATTTGCATACCCAGGCCTTCAGTGTGAGGTGCGGAAATGTCTGCCGTGAGGGAAAGATGATCTAGAAGAGTTGGCAGATCTTGCTATTAAGAGGGGAAGTAGAGGGGGTGGAGGGATGGCTGGGGGGGGGTTAAGAGCACACTGGCTGCTCTTTCAGAGGACCCAGGTTCAATTCCCAGCACCCACATGGCAGCTCACAACTGTCTGTAACTTCAGTTCTAGGGTTTCTGACACCCTCACACAGATATGCTGGCAGGTAAAACACCAATGAACTTAAAATAAAAATAGTAAATTATATGGAGAGAGCAGCCTGGTGTTGAGGGGGGACTCAGAGAGGTACCTTCTAAAATGGAAGTTTTAAGTGCTCATACAGCTAAGGCCTGTCAGTTATCACTAGTATTGATATGACTCACATCTAGCCTAGCCCTCCGTCAGCTACAGTAACATTGTCTCCCGGCCTTCACTTCTGCCCTCCTCCCAGTCCTCAATGAACTGTCCCAGCAGAGAGGTCCTAACTTTTCACTCATCAGGCATGTGGACACCTCCTATTTGTTGTTATTTATCATTATTAATTTATACAGTTGTACTCCCTAGATAGTTCCTGCCGTTGCTCATTTTTGTTTTTATGTAGCCCAGGCTGCCCTTGAACTTGCTGTGTAGCCAAGGATGCCTTTGAACTTCTGATCCTCTGGCCTTTACCTCCCAAGTGCTGGGATTAGATTTTAGATGTGTGCCTGTGTCGTGAGGTGTCGGGGCTTTGTGTGTGCTCACTGAACTGTATCCCTAGGTCCAAGACAGAACACCCAAATTCAAAACTAATCATAGACCTTTTGAAATGATGATCAATCAAAATTCTTCCTTTCTTTCCTTTTCTTTTTTGGGGGGAGGTTTTGAGACAGGGTTTCTCTGTGTAGCTCTGGCTGTCCTGGAACTCAATCTGTAGATCAGACTTGCCTTGAACTCGAACTCACAGATCTGCTTGCTTCTGTCTCCCAAGTACTGGGATTAAAGGCGTGAGCCACTTATAAATTCTTTTTTCCCCTGCAGAGCATTTCCTAGGTCCCAAGTGACTGACCTATCTAAGGCCAGCTTTAGGATACAAGAGCTCCCTGTAAAGTTTCTCCAAGAGTTCTGAGCTAAACTTTGGGATAAGCTGTTTGAAGTTTACAGCTGCGGCCTAGTAGACCTATTCTGAACTTCTGGGGCACAGAGGACGTTTTGAATTTAGAATAGTCTCCAATGGGCATATACTTCAGTTCTTTGGATTATGAAGGTATGTATGTTATTTAGTCCCCAAATGTTTCATATGTTATTATTTTGTTTCCTTAACTTTATTACAAGACTTTTATTTGTAGGTATCTTTAATGTCATATTTCAGCTTGCACAAATATTAGATGTTTGGCCAAAAAACTTCTTACATATTTAGTGAATAGTCCAGCATCTGCTACATGTACAGTTTCATTTTACATATTTTAATCTGAAAAAGATAAGGAAAAATAAATCCCCTAAGCCTTTCCTTTCTCTTCTGTGTGGTTTATTCATATTAAATACTAAGAGGAAAGATGAAGTGATTTCTTGAATTTTAAAAAATACACTGTAGCTGGGCATGGTGGTGCAGGCCTTTAATCCCAACACTCAGGAGGCTGGAGCAAGTGGATCTCTGTGAATTCAAGGCCAGCCTGGTCTACAGAGTTAAACAATAACAATAACAACCAAACACAATTTCCCTCGAAACACCACAGAGATCCACACAGACACACACGTCTTCCCTCCACCCCTCGGCCACGCACACACACTCTATAGGAGAGCTGGGGAGATGGCTCAGTCGATGATACACTCGCCTTCAACTTAAGCTCAATCCCTAGACAGACCCGGTTTATCTGTTGCTGTTCTTCTCTTTTTCCTTATCTTTTTCTTGCTTTGCAAAGCCAGGGGCGACAGCTGAGACTTGAAGTCCAGGACTTGGGCAGTATTAGACAGATCCCTAAGGCTTCCTGGTCAGCCACCGCATCTACTCGGTGAGTTCTAGGCCAGGGAGAGACCCTGAATGAAAAAAAAAATGTGTCTGGAGACCAGTGGCCTCCGTGCTGACACATATGAACACAAACACAAATACACGCACACAAATACATCACAGATTTTCTCATATTTCTATTATTCTAAAAACCCTGCATCTATATTTAATCCCTCTTTCTTCTCTCCCTTCCTCTCTCTGTCTCCCTCTTTTGTTGATACTGAAGATTCAGTCTAGAGCCTTACACATGCTAGGTAAATCTTTTCCCACCGAGCAACAGCTCTGATCTATTCTTTATACGGAGCCTCCTGCTAAGTTGTTCAGGCTGACCTCAAGCTTGCAATCTTCCTGCCTCAGTTTTCCAAATAGTTGGAATTACAGGCATATTCCACTGTGTCCGTTGCTTTTATGTCTTTGCTTAGGTTTAGGAAAGAACATTTTATTTTTGGCTCTAATATTAGTACACAGTTCCTGTATTTATGCAAATCAGGCCCATAGAGTAAATGTATGGTATATACATGTGCATATTTTTTATGTTAGTCTTTACATATGCTATCATATCATACCTTCTGTCTTCTGTAAAAGACTTCCCTTATGGTAACTACTTTGGGTTAATAGCAGGCTCAAGGGCCATGTTCCTATCATTGTCTCCACATGCCCCATAGTGACCTTTCCAGCAGCCATTGTGGTCAGAAGGTACTCTTGGCACAGGTCACACTGCCTCTCCAGCACACATTACAGGTGGCTTGCTGGTTGTAGGTACATTAATGGTTACCCACATTCTGGTGCCCACAATCCCTCAAAATGAAGCTGGTGCTGTCAAGAGCTCACAATGTCTGCTCTTAGGGACATCTAGGCCTTTGTAGTCACACTCTCCTGCCAGGTATGGTTTCCTTACCTACCAAAGAACAGGACCAGCTTGGGAACCTTGGTCACCGTGTCCCGCTCTCCCCTCCCCCACAAAAATCAATGTAGGTTTGCTCAGGTTGTCACTGAAGCTGACCCCTCAAATTTGCTATATAGTTGAAGCTCTGAACTTCTGATCCTCCCAGGTGGAGTCAGACTGTGAGTGTATGCAATGGTCAGTTTTGTGGGGTGCTGGGGATCGAACCTGGGGCTTCTTGCAGGCCTGACAGCCACTCTATAAACCCAGCTACACTATCAATCTCTACATTATCATTTTTTTTAAAGAAACAGATTTATTTCATTTTTATTAATGTGTGTATGTGCATTTGTGGGAGGGTGCCTGTGAAGGCCAGGAGAGGGGGTTGTATCCCCTAGAGCCAGAGGTTATAAGCCATCTGATGTGGGTTCTGGGAACCAAACCCAGGTCCTCTGCAAGAGCAGCGAGCAATTTTAACTGCTGAGTCATCTTTCTAGACTATGCCCCAAGCCTAATCATTTTGAAAGTAGGAACATTTTGAAAGTTTCTACCACTGTTACAGTTTGGATATAAAATGTGTAAAGGGTCCGTGTGTTGGAGACTCAGACTTTTATGGATAGATCCACTCTACCCAGTTAGTTAGGACAATTGCATTCTGAGGTCTTTGACCCAGTGAAGGGATTAACTCACTTGGTAGATGCATGATTCAATGGAGGCAGGGGCTCCTTGGAAGTGGTAGGTCTTTGGGGGCTGGATCTTGTTCTGGGCCTCTCTGGCTTTCTGCTTCATGACAACCACGAAGCGTGCAGACTCTGCCATGATCTATGCTCTGCTGCTTTAATGTTCTGCCTGGCCTCAGGCCCAAAGCAATGAATCCAGCTAATCTCAGCCTGAGTCCTCTGAAACCGAGAGCTGACATAAATCTTTCCCGTTTAAGTTGTGTGGGTCAGTTATTTTGTCCTAGCGATGGCAATCTATATATAGCACACTTGATCTGATGTCAAGAACCTTGCATGCATTTGCTTCTGTTTCTTATCTCACCTACTGAATGCTACAGTCTTTCAGGGAAGGATCTATGTTGGATTTCTAAGCATCACTCACCCCAGCAGACCCCATACTGATGCTCACTTAAGGAAGAAATGAAGGCGAATGAGAAAGTCATATCTATTTCTAGTTGGTGGTTCGATTCTATTTGGCTTGTGTGAAGAGAACCCTCAGAAGCTGCTAAATCAGAGACTTAAGAAGGAAGACTCTTTCAAGGACTTCCTCCTGTCCCAGCCCACAGTACTTAGAGACCCCCGAGGTTTTCAGCTAGTAATTAACACAAGGCTAGTGAATTATTTTTACTGGCTTATAAATTAATCCTTAAGTATTAAGGAAGCAATAAGCCAACACTCAGCCATTAGCCATGTTTTCCTAAACAAGCTGAGGACTTTGGCTGCTATTTTTTAATTTCCCCTCCAAGCTTGATCCTAAAAACAGTCCCAGGAACTCGTCAGAATGAAACATGTAATAAGAAAAAAATGCATACATAACACAAGGTTATGTATCCCAAGGTACGTGTTGGCTAGCTGGGTAAGTTTGCAACAAGTTCTGCAAACAATGTATGTTTGCTTGGAAAAACAGAAAGAAAGAAAAACAAAACGGTTTGGCAGATGGTGATGCTGGTGAAGCCCCCGTCCAGTAGGAACTAAAGCCTGAAGTCCTGAGTTCGATCCCTGGATCCCACATAAAGGTGTAATGAGAGAACTGTTTCTACAAAGTTGTCCTTTGACTTAAACGGGAGTGTCACTGGGGCCCCACTCCACACATCAAGTGTATGAACACACACACACACACACACAAACACACACACATAAACACACACAAACACACACAAAACACACGTGCGCACACAGTAAAAATGTAAAGTCAGAACCAACACGAAAATGAATGAAAATATAAGGGCATCAGAATTTAAAACAGTACTAAGAAAGAAAACTGCATAAAATAAATAGACCCTTGCATGTAGATAGAACCCCAGGCTCAATATAACATCAGTAGACTAAGATGGGATGAGTTGGCAAACAGGTCGAGATTTATCTTTAAAAAAAAAATTAAAAGGCACCCAACTGAGACCCTGTCGGTTAAGGGGGGCGTGACACACATTTTTGGACACTTTGAATACGGGGCACAGTGCGTGCGCGCTAAGCCTATTCCAGCTACCGGCTCTTAGCACGCACGACTGGTTCCGGATTCCCGCACCGAGCACCGCACCGGGCCAGCAGCTGCGGGCTGGAAGGGCGCTTAGGGCTAGCGCTGATTGACCGCGCGAGCAGTCAGGTGACCCGAGGCGCCACGTTCTGGGAGCCCGGCCCGCGGTGGCTTCCCAGGCAGGGGCAGGGCCGACCGGGGAGCCGCGAGGGACTGATCTCTCCCGGAACAAAGTTGCAGGGCCGGTGGCCGAGGGCACGCGAGCAAGTGACGCGGCGGCGAGAGCGGGAGGCGGTTCCGACCTGCGGGATCCACGGCTCCGGGGCTGGTCTAGCCCTGCCGGAGAAGCGAGCCCCTTTCCCGGGGTGGCGGGCTGACCAAGCGCCCCACCCTCGCTCTCCAACAAAGGGGCCGGCCGCGGCGGGGGAGGACCGGGAGGAGGAGCCGGAGCCCGAGCCGCGGGCTGCTTTCGCGCACAAAGTTGTGGAGTCGCCCTTCCCCGGAGGAGAGGAGCGGGCAGCGCGGGATTTCTCCCGCCCAGGGCAGAGGAGGAGCCGCGGGCGCCTTCGGCCGAGCTGGCGACCTCGGCGAGTGGCGCCCCTTTTCTTTCGGGTCATTCTGCAGACGGAAAACTCCAGAGCGTGCCGGCCTCTGCCTAGCGTTTGGACTGTTTTGTTTTTGGCGGAACTACCCGGCAGGAAGATTGCACAAGTCAGGGGGCGTTTCCAATTGGGTGTCAAGTTTTTTTCCTCCCCTCTTTCGGATCTTGTCTGGCTTTCCACGTTTCATTAAAAAAAGAAAAAAGAAAAACTAAAATCTCTCATCGCCCAAAGCAAGCTCCCGCACACCCGGCTTCCAGCGACCCGAACACACCCAGAGGAGCCCTTGGGCCTCTGGGACTTGGCGAGCAGGTAAGTCTATGCATTATTGAAGCTCCGGGCTGTGTAATGTGACCGCAGTCCCCGAGGGAACGGGGCGGGGGCTGAGAGGAGGTGGGACCTTTCTGCGGTTCCTCCGCTCGGTCCAGAAATAGAAGCCGTAGCCAACTTCTGCACTTTCCCTGGAAGCTCAGCGGCCCCCCTCCTGGGCGGGAGCGAGCTGGGATGAGAAGGTGGGAATCTACTTGTCGCCAGGGTCTCAAATTTCTCTGGCTGGTTCAGTGCTGTCGTCTTGTCCCTTCCTGAGGGAGAGAGGCTGTCGCCTGTTCGTTCATCGCCCCGAGCGGGCGAGCACGGCTAGCGATCTCCAAGAGGGGACGTGGCCTCTTCAGAGAGCCTGTCACACACCTCCGGTCCTGGGAAGGCGGGGCCCTGGTGGTGTCCCGGAGGAGAGGGTGGGGAGGGAGGTTTGCGGTCTGAGGGTTGAGGAGCGCTTCCCTGCCGGCCTCCAGGCTGGGGGCGTGCTCGACCTCTGTGTGGTTGCTGTTCCCGAGGGTGGGGCCCCAGTGTGGCGAGATCACCAGCTCCCTGCCAGCAGCTCTGGAGAGACTGAAGGGAGAAGGGGGTACCTCTTTGGTGCGCAGTCCCGGTCGCCTGATTTTCCGGACTCTTGGCATCCCTTACTGCAAGTGACAAGGTAATTCATGCCCCCTTTAGGCCTGGGTCTGAGACTCTGCTTTCCCAAGGCCACTTACAAAACCAACAAAGAACTAATTGTAGGCTGTGCAACTTTTAGAAGGCACATTGTTCAAAGAGACTTTTCAAGTCCCTGGATTCCGACGGTGTGGCGTTCCAGGGTTATTTTCAAGGGGAGGAGGAAACGTGTGTGACCCTTGAGAGCCAGAGACCCGCCTTTTTTGAACCCTCAAATTAGAGCTTCTGGGTGTAATTCCGGGCTGCTCTCTCTGGAGTGTCCCGAAGGAACATCATTGATCCTCCTAGCCTTCAGGTCACCTGGGTCACCACTATGGAGAGAGGTGGGCTCTCCGAGTGGTGCTTGGAAAAGTGCGCCTTGGTCAGAGTGCAGGAATTCCAGACGAGACGGGATCTCCTGGGTGGCGAGGCAGCAGCAGCAGCATCCATTCCGTTGGAACTTGCCCTGGGCCTCTGAAGTCAGGCTGGACCCTCAGGGGCTGGCTGCTGTTGGGCTCTGGAGACTTGCAAGAGCTGGTGGAATTCGAAGCTCGTGGGTCCTTCAGCCCGAGGACAAGGCGGTGAG
>NC_022030.1:13768890-13778035 GCF_000317375.1 Microtus ochrogaster
TTTATGAGACCTTCGAGATAGCTCTTTAACTCCTTTGGGTGTTTATCCAAAATTTATTGCGCCTGTAAACAGCATTAATCACAGTGGTATTAACCTTCCCTGGAGCGCTTCCTAGCGTGAATGGCAGCTCTTGGCACTCAGCGGTTTCCTTCACAAGTGGGAAGGCAAACCTGTCCCTCAGCTTCCCTCTCCAATCTCCCCAGCGTGCCTAGCTTTTGGTTACTAGTGAGCCAATAGTTTTTTGCGAGATTTAACAGCTTTCCGCCACAGCTGCACCTGGTTGAATATTCCTTAATGGTGATACTGTTTGAATGTTGTATGCTCTTGAACTTTTGCCTCTAAAGCCCCCAGTCCTGGCGTTTAGGTCTGAGTAACAGAAAAGCATCAGCCCGAAGGAGGAGCTGGTACATGTAGTTGGGTGCGTGGGTTTCGGTGGGGGAAACTTCACCGACTGTCCTTTTGATGGAAGAGGTTGGGCAGCAACTGTGTAGGTCTCCTAGCACAACCTCATGGTCATTCACTTCTGGTTTCTTATCTGTGTGGAGTGTGGCTCCTTCCATTCCATAGGTGCGGAAGTGGAAGGAAGCTTTGATTCTGTTCCCACAGCTAATTATCGTAGCATTTTATTTGTGTATTTTGAGATAGGTCTCCTGTACGCGGCCCAGGCTGGCCTTGAACTTACTTCAGCCTCCGAAGTTGCGTGTACCACCACACCTGGCTCACACCTGTGGCAGTTTGGAAGAAAGTACCCTCAAACTTTCTTATTCAAACTGGTGCTTCTGGGACGTTAGTGGCAACAAGAGTTAGTGGCTGTTAAATGTTTAAATGACCTGTTAGTGTCTTTCCTCCTCATTCTTTTCGAGTTCTTTGATCACATTTTCTGCTGTTTTTTCAGTGTAGTGGGGATTTGCATTATCAAGAAGAGAACGTTGGAAAAATGATCCGAAGGAGAATGGCAGAATCAAACATTTTAATGAAGACGCATTATTGGTCATGTCCCTTTGTACAAGTTAACTTTTTCTTTAAAAGAAATTGGCAGGGGTGGGGGGCATTTTTTTAAAGATGGCTCAGTGGTTAGGAGACAGTCCAGGTTCACTTTCTTATGCCCTTTTCTGGCCACCTTGGGCCCTAGGTACACACATAAGGTAAGCATTCATACATAAATGTTAAGAAATGCATTTTTAAATATTTATTTATTGTAGGTGTGAGAGGGAGCAAGCCCCATCACACACGCAGAGGTCATCAGGCTTAGTGGCAGGTGCCTTTTTAAGGGAGTAGAAAAGTCTTTGGAAAGGCTTAATGTGGAGGTCCCTGGCTATAAAGGGAGAACACTGGACTTGTCTCTCAAAGGAACTGCATTCCAGGAAAGAGAATTTTTCTTAGGCAACTGGAATTTTCCATAATAATTTTTTTATGTATTCTCCGAGCAAGATCTTGGGTCTCTAAGATATTAAGATACACATAAAAGCATAGCAAATCTTCCACAGTTTTCTACTTCAAGATAGGAATATAAAAAAAATTTGAGATTGCATTCTTTGGGAGAACTTTGTTTTTGTTTTGTCTTCTACAGTCTTGTGTAGCCCAGGCTGGCCTCAAACTCTCTGTATATCAGAGGCTGACTTTGAACTCCCGATTCTCCTGCTGGGGTTTCTGGTCCACTCCTGGTAAGAACTGCGTGGCAAATGGCCAGTCTTCCAGTCTTTTTTCCTGGTCACTTTTGACTTTTGTTTGTTTGCTCGTTTTTGTAATTCTGGGGTTCAAACCCAGAACCACGTGCATAAGGTAAGCACTCCATCACTGAATTACATTCTCAGCTCTTTAGCTTATTTTTAATTTTTGGACAGGTAGCTTAGATTAGTTTGGGATTTTCTATGTAGCTTGGGCTAGCCTCTTTCCTCTGTTGCTCTAGAGCTAGGATTAGAGCTGCCAGTCACCACATCCAGGTCTTCACATTCTCCTTTTCTTCTTTCGTTTTTTGGTTTAGGTTTTTGAGACAGGGATTACCTGTGTAGCCCTGGCTGTCCTGGAACTCGCTTTGTAGACCAGGCAGGCCTTGAACTCAGGGATCACCTGGCTTTGCCTCCCTAGCACTGAGATTAAAGGCATGTGCCACCACCACCTGACTCTGTAAATTCTTAATACTCGTGAAATCATATAAACATTTAAAAAGTTTTTTATTGTCCCATAAAGCCTGGGAGACTGATGAACCGATCCATATATTGAGAGGAAATGGTTCTTAAAGCTTTAACAATTTGCCAGTGTTCTTTTGCTTTAACTCTCATTTTGCTATCATTAATGGACTCGACTGGCTTCCTGACTTGCAGAAAGAGAAGTTATTATGCTACATAATGTTTATATTTATATAACAAAGTAGTACTGTAGGCTACACTGTTTGAATGTTAAATAATAGAACACAATGCTGTTCCACAAATATAAAATTTAAAATAAGAGTGTAGTACAATTCACGCTTAGCTGAAAGAATTGAGGCTGGAGAGGCAGCTCGTTGGTCCAGAGCACTTCTTACTCTTGCCTAGGCCGCGGGTTCAGTTCCTGGCACCCACGTTGGGCGGCTCACAACTTCCTGTAACTCCATTTTTAAGGACTTGGACACTCTCTCTGTCCTTCATGGCCATCTGGCACTTCCAGGTGCACGGACTTACATGCCGGCACTCAGATATACATACACTTAAAATAAAAATAATTTTAAAGCAAAGCCACTAAAGAACAGAAGTTGTCCATTCCTACCTAGAAATAAACCCTAGTTCTGACAATTGTTTTTCATTTGTTTGTTTGTGTTTGGGTCCCACTTGGCAGCACAGAGGGATCTAGAACTCACAGGTGCCCTGGAACTGAGGTCAGGTCCTCTGGAAAAGCAGTCAGTGCTCTTAATCACTGAACCATCTCTCTCTTCAGCCCCCTGAAACTTGTTTTAACGTGTGAATTTGTATCCTTTTTCCAGTTTGCATCCTTGTTCCAGTGTGAATGCCTTGAGTGTGATATTCCTAACTAGTGACTAATTTAATTGGCACTGAGGCACTCATAAAGGGGCCAGGAAAGAGACGGATGCTGAACTTAAAGCTGAACTCTGCTCCTTTCTGGGCAGTGCAATCCAGGAAACGTGGAACAGTATGGAGCAGTGCTTGCTAGCATTCTTGATGAGTGAGCGCTACTGCAGGGCAGCCCTTCAGTTCTCTAGGTTCTTAAGATGTTTCTCACTGTCACTGCAGATCAGATTTTTTTATCTGAGTGGTACCTACCAGCAGCAGAGTCGGTGTGATGAACCTTCCAGAATAAAGTCTGTATCGGTGGGCTCTCTGCATTTCTTCATAACTACAATACATACCATCCCTGAAACTTAGATCCATATTTCCAAATGCATTTTGGCCTTTTCCATTATATGTCTCGGAAGCAACTTAGACTCAGCAAATACAAATGACATTCATTATGTCTTCCTCTTTGTCCAACACCCTCGGTGTTTCCCAACCTAGTGGATGGATAGTCTATCCGCTTCTGGATTGCCCAGTGCCAACGGAGTCACTCAGCATCCTAATGTTCTGTGTTCTAATGCCCGGGCTGTTCCCAAGTCTTATTGATTTCTTTATTTAATATCCTGTGTATCCACTCATTTTCCCTCCACCTAATCTGTTGAGGCCACAATCACATACTGCCTGTACTATTAGTAATGTTATAACAGAAAGGCTAGCATAATAGATACCCAGCTGCTCTTGCTTTTTTTTTATAGTATTGACTTCCTCTTCCTGTGTGTGTCTTTATATATACACACATACATTCAATGCACATATAGAAATGCATAGGCATTGAAGATAATGTCACACTTCATCATATGTCTCCTACAATGGAAGATAGTCTCCTACCTAACAACACTATTAATTAGTCCTTGGGTTAAGATTGGTATAATAAGAATGCCTAAAATAAACTCTGTAGTGTTTTCTTTGAGAATTCTGAATTCAATCCAGGGTTGTATTTGGTGGTTAGGTCTCTTTCGTTTTAGTCTTGTTTAATATATGGAGTTCCCTTTTATACAGATAGTTTTGGTTTGAGTGACATTGAGTCTCTCTCTCTCTCTCTCCCTCCCCCCCACCTCTATATACACACACACACACACACACATATGTATATGTTTATGTATACACACACACACACACGTATGAGGGCAGAGACTGGCATAGTGAGTCTCCTGGTATTTCCATTTTACTTTCTGAGACAGGATGGATCTCTTGCTGAACCTGGGCTCCCTGATTGGCTATGATCTTCCTGTTTCCAGCTTCTAGTGATGGGATTACTGGCACATGCCACATACCTGCCTTCTTTTCATGTGGGGGGTTGAAGTTGGTCCTCATGCCTTGCAGCAAGTTCTTTACCTATGGGACCACGTTCTTTCCCCCTAGTCCGTTTGTTTTGACCCCTCTCCCCATTTGTCCATGATAAGCCTCATGATTGAGATTTCACAGGGTAGGTGCACTGTGTTCCCCATCATACCACCTAATGCCTGTTGAGGCTTTTGTGGTGTTTGCTCACTGGTCAAGGTTGGGATCATTTTCCTCTAACAGAGTAGCACGAAACACATTCCAGACACAGAGAAGAGCTGAAACTTTCCATTCTACCTCTTCTTACTCACATGACCTCAGTTCTCCGACGAGCGCACTGCTCTGACCTGCTGTAGTCCTCCCTGGTTCCCACACGTTCCTCTGGCCTACTGACAAGCCGCCACCAATGTCAACAGGCTTATGTCATCGTCCTCAGACAGGTCTCAAAACCGCCCTAGGAATCTCTGTTCTCACCTCCTTCTCCACCTATTCGCAGACGTGCTTCCTCTCGGCTGTCTACCGTCCAGAGGCGCTGACGTCAGCCCTCCCAGCCCTTGGTGGTGCATCTACTTCATAGGCCAAGCTCTTCTTTTTTCTACTTCCCGTTTTGGCTAATTAACGTCTTCCTCTCCTTGAAGACTCCGCTTAAATGTCATTTCTTCAAGAAAGCCTTCTCAGTGGCCCTGGGCAGGTCGGGTTTGTTCACTTTATGCCTTTATTACTTTATGTTTCTCTTTTGTACGGTTGCCGACTATCAAGGTTGTAATGAAATCATTCATTATATAACGAATCGCTTAGTGTCTGTGAGGCTTAGTGTCTGTTAGGCTCCTCATGGAAGAAGCTGTGTCAACTCCCCATGGCTGGGTCCAGTGCCTCATATGGTAGATGCTCAGTAAGTCTTTACCGGTTACTGTATATAACCTATATTAGAATATATGGGGTTGGGAGATGACTTAGTGGTTAGCACCCATGCAGATGCCTGGCAGATACAGCAACACTTTTGTGATTCCAGGATGGGGCATGTGGATTCAGGAGATCTCTGGGGTTTACCAAAAGACTCTGCCTTAGTGCAAAAGGTGGAGAGCATCATTTGAGGCCAACACCCAATGCCAAGCTCTGGCCTCCACATGCACACGCGTACATGCGTGCCCATCCCTTTCACATGTGAACACACAGACATATACCAGCAAGGAAAAAAAATAGGAAATACACTTATGCATTTCTAGTCAATCCTTTCTCTTTTCCTTTTAGGTATTCATGCCAAGCTGGACCACTATTCGGAGTTGACAGTCTGCAGAAGAAGATTTGGGAAAGCCTTTGGATTACATTGAAACTCAGCCAAGATGGCCAAGTATGGGGACCTTGAAGCCAGGCCTGATGATGGGCAGAACGAATTCAGTGATATCATTAAGTCCAGATCCGGTGAGTGGTGGGAGCTTCCGCTGTGGATCTTTCTGTGGGGAATGTGTGGAAGGCAGCGATTTCCTAGCTTGTTTTGCCATGTTCTTGTGAGGCAGACTTCTCCTGCCAAGCTTCACGCTGCCCAGTGACCGTCCTTCTGTCAAAGGCCACATCCCATCTCTGCGTGGCCTCTCTTACTTTCTCAGCCTTCTTTTGTTGCCGTGTGTGTGGAGCATTACTGGAGACAGTGCTGCCTGCGGCCCAATGCTGCTCGGTTCTGACGTCAATAGGATGTACAAACATAGTCGGACATTTTCCCTTATTTCCTGACAACAGAGAGGGATCACGTGTTCAGAGTAGTGAATGATCACGTGATCAGAGAAGTGAGTACCCTAGTTTCTGGCAGGAAGACCTTATGGTGGGGTCCATTACCGTATGCCCACCTACCATGCTGCTCTCAGAGGCCAGGGCTGGAATGTGACCTCTTTCCTTTTTTGAAATGTCCACTTTGCAAGGCTGTTTCCCCCACTTGATCAAATCAGCCAGACTAAGACAGACCAATGATTTTCATGTGATCATTTGGATTGGAGGTCTTTGGATGCCACCCTTCCCCCACCCAGCTTATTATTATATAACTGCTGCTTCTCAATTCTGGTTCTTCAAATGAATCAGCTGGGGAGTTGTTTTTTTTTTTCTTTTTACAAATGCAGATGTGTTGGCTCCACTCCAAACCCACTGAATGAAAATTTCTCTATTTTTTTTTTTTTAAAAAAAAGCTTCAAACATGATTCTGAGACAGGCTCAAAGGGGAGATTTTTGTTTGTTTGTTTGTTTAAGCAAGCAGGGCCTTCTGAGTTCTTCAGATTATATAGAACTCTGTTCCTGGCCGTGAACATTGTCCTTTAGTAACTCCATTATCATAAACATTATTTCTGGCGTCACTCTTACAACAACAACAGCAACAAATGGAGCTCAAAGATGATTTTTGCAGCGAGAAATGTCCTTGTGCTCTGGCAAGAGCATATTACTGATTTGGAAACTACCAAAATCTGTGCACCGACTGTGATCTCACTAGGAGATGCATTGCCCTTCACGATGCCAGCAGTGCTGGGGTGGGAAAGCGTCTGGATGTTGCAGACTTGGCTGTGATTTTGCAGTGAGGTCTGTAGCTTTAGGAATCTTGGGAAGGTGCCGCTGGCAAGTCCTGTGGTGTATGCACTATGAAGGGTACTCTGAGGAGGTTGTGTTCCCCTAAATTTCATTTCAGGGGTACAGAACTCGTATTTAGAAACACGTACAGTAACGGGAAAGTGGAAGAGAGACAGTCAGGTATCTCTGCATGTCCCATAGTTGTCTATGAATTGTGAAGACGAATGATTCTCAGTTTTGCTCTGACCCAACCTCTGTGACATTAAGACCTTGGATTTGGGGATAGGGAGGTGTCTCCATGGATAAAGCCATTGCCACAGAAGCCTGATGACCCGAGTTCAATCCTCAGAACTCTGGGAAAGAGAGGTGGAAGGAGAGAACTCTTTCCAAGGACCTTGTCCTCTTCGTATGATGTGCACAGTGGCATGTATGTGCACACACATGAACAATAATAATAAATAGACAGATAAAAAGCCTAGGACATTTATTTATCACTGGTTCTCTGGCTTTGTCCACTAGAGAAGAGTTATTAGATACAAAATTTAACTCCTAGAGTATATGCTGAGTGTCCATGCTTCCATACTGTTCGTTCAGTTTTAAATGACTGTTTATGAAGGCTAACAAGGCTTATTCATACTGCTGGGGTCTAATTTGTTACGGTGTATCCTTTTTGGTACTAAGGGTTGATTGTGTTAAAAAAATATTATTCATTTGTGTGTGCATGGAGGTAGGGTAGCCATCCATGCCACGGCAGGCCTGTGAAGGCCAGAGGACAACTTTGGGTGTCTGTTTTCCCCTTCTACACTGTCCGTTCAGATCAAACTCTGGTTGGTTGCTTGTTGAGTCTTGCTGACCCAGTGTATTGCTTTTTCAAGAAGGACATATCAATTTGTTGAGTAATTCTGTTTGAAGAGTTTCTTCCTAGGCAGTAGATATAAATGTACATTTCAGTTGATTGCAGTACTGTTTATAATAGGAAAAAAAAAGGGAAATACCATAAAAATCCAGCTTGGGCATGAGTTGGGTCGTTGTTGCCTAAAGTGTTTAGAAATGATCACCAGCTATAAGGTTGTTACTATTTTCTTTAAAACCCATGTTCTTAGTCAAGTAACTCTGGAAATAGCAGCGAACTTACTGTTTCTTTCCTGGGATCACACAGCTGCGTAGAGTTCACAGAACCCCAGTGGAGATAATCAAGTTAGAGCACATGACTAAAGTGGATATTTTTTTCATAAATGGTGATGTTGATGTGTGTGTGTGTGTGTGCACGAGTATGTATAAATGTTATAAACATGGAAGACGCCATTGATAATTGATTGTGATACAGGTAGCTATTGATGTGAGAAGTATCTTTTAGAAGATTGCTGGTGGGAGCTGGGCGATGGGCTCAGTGGTTGAGAACACTTGTTGTGGTTGCAGGGGACCTGGATTCATTCCCAACATCCTTATAGTGGTGGCTCACAACCATCTGCAACTCCAATGCCAGGGTAGGGGAAGCTCTCTTCTGACCCCTGAGGACACCAGGCACACACACAGTGCACATACATACCCACAGGCAAAGCACTTATACACATAAAATGAAAAAAATAAATAAATCTAAAATAATCTGCTGGCCATGTGGCACCTCCCTGTTATCACATGGGAGGCTGGGACAGGAGGATTTGGGGTTTGAGGCTAGCCTGGGCTACCTTATGATATTTTGCTCCCCCCAAAGAAATAATAAGAACAAAAAAGATGTGGAATTCTCTTGGTATTTGGGATAATTCTTTTCTTACTGTCCACATGTGTTTTCCAAAGCTGCTTGATGGGGCTGTATTATTTAGGTTTTGACATTTTTAAAAACCCTAATATTACATGCAGTGTTTTAATGCCAGTGTTATGACTGTGTCCTCTTCCCCCTTTAGTGGCACCTACTTCAAAACACGATGAAAATTTAGCTTCTGCATAGCTGAGATATGAATCACATTCCTTTGGCTGGATTATGTTGCAAAAGCTGGCAGATAAATTTGGATTTGAATGATCCTGTGAGTCATCTTGCTTTCTGGAAGGCACGTTCTCCATTTGTGCTTAGGGCAAATGCTTAGTATACAGTGGTATTATCTCAGGGTACGCCAAAGTTTACAAACTATCAAGAGACTTTTAGAAATCTAGATGAAATAATAAGAATACACTATGCAGTGAAACACGTTTGAAGCTCCTTATTGGATACGTTCCATGCTATTTTCTTCCTTCCTTCCTTCCTTCCTTCCTTCCTTCCTTCCTTCCTT
>NC_022030.1:13778135-13779081 GCF_000317375.1 Microtus ochrogaster
TTTTCAGTTTTTAAGAAGGTATATTTGCTTGGCATCTGTTGCTTGTGTGTAATCTCAGCATTTGGAAGGTAGAGAAAAAAGGATCAGAAGTTCAAGGCCAGCCTTTGCTCAAAAAACAAACAAACAAAACCAAACCAAAACAACAACAACAACAACAACAACAACAAAAAACCAAAAACCAACCAAAACCAGAAAAAGCTCAAGCGTGGTGGCTCATGCCTGTAATCATACTAGTTGGGAGCCAGCCTGTACAGTTTAGTGAAATTTTATCTCAGGGAAACACCCCCACCTCCTACAAAGGAATATTTTCCTATTAGAGAATTAAAAAGCTGAAATAAAATTGAGAATGTTATACATGCACATAATATGTTTTGATCAAATCCGCCCCAATCCCATCCCCTGTAATTCCTCACCTCTGCCTACAATTTTCTTCTAATTTCATGAACTCTTAAATTTTCCCATCTCTGTGTGTGTGTTTTATGTTTTGCTTTGTTTTTTTTTGGAGACAGAATGTGGTGGCTCCTTTTGTGTCAGCTTGACACAGGCTGCAGTCGTCTGAAAGGAGGGACCCTCAACTGAGAAATGCCTCCATAAAATCCAGCTTTAGGGCATTTTCTTCATTAGTGATTGATGGAGGAGGGCGCTGCCCCTTGAGAGTGGTGCCATCCCTGAGTTCTATAAGAAAGCAGACTGAACAAACCATGAAGAGCAAGCCAGTAAGCAGCTCCCTTCCATGGCATTTGCGTCAGCTCCTGCCTCCAGGATCCTGTCCTGTTTGAGTTCCTGTCCTTACTTCCTTTAATGATATGGAAGTCCAAGTCAAATAAACCCTTTCCTCCCCAACTTGCTTTTGGTCATGGTGTTTCATCACAGCAATAGTAACCCTAACTAAGACATAAAGTCTGACTGTGTAACCCTGGCTGGCCTGGAATTTACTATGTAGGTC
>NC_022030.1:13779471-13784414 GCF_000317375.1 Microtus ochrogaster
GTCCTCCTCCTTCTCTTCTTCTTTTTCTTTTCCTTCTCCTTCTCCCTCTTCTTCTTCAAATGCATTGAATCTAGTTTGTGTTTTCCATATACTCTTGAGTGGTTATCCACCAGGGTGGCTTCGTTGACCCACAGGGATGTGGTGGTCTGAATGACAATGGCCCCTATAGGCTCATATATGTTTGAATACTTGGTCCCTAGTTGTTGAAACGGCTTGTGCCCATGTCAGCAACACAATCCACTCAGGACTTTACTCATTCCTTACGACTAAGTTATTAAAGGTGAGTCCTGAAATCGCTTAAAGAACAAAAGCCGCACATGCTTTGTGATTGCAGGGCATTGGCCTGAGATATGAGCAATGCCTGGAGCATTGGCCTGAGATATGAGCAATGCCTGGAAAGGAACTTGAGGGCTGTGGCTGTGGGTCACTTTGTAGAGCACTGGTCTAGTGTGCAAGAGACCCTAAATTCTATCCCTGGGAACACATAATCTAGTTGTGGGGGTTCACACCTGTAATCCCAGTGCTCAGATAGTGGACACAGGAGGATCAGAAGTTCAGGGTATTCCGAAGCTTGTCCGTCTGTACTGCATGAAACCCTGTCCCAAAACCCAGCAAACCAAAGAACCCCCACAAACCCATAAGAAACAAAACAGAAAAAAGGAACAGGATTAGAAAGCATTTGTTATCTACTGGGCTAGGATTTGGAGTTGTTGACAGTCGGCTGCTAAAGCACTTGTAATAATGACAGCCTAATCTATGTAAGTTGGAAAGCTTAACAGGTTTATAAAGATTTTAAGACAGTAGACCAAGAATAATTTTTAGGTGAAGTACATTACTGCTGGAGTGTGTGGCTTATGAACATCTCTTTGGAACATCATGAAATATGAAATAATAGGCTGGACATGGACACAAGTGCACATATGCGCCAGCGCGCGCGCACACACACACACACACACACACACACACACACACACACACACACAGAGTCCCAGCACTCAGGAGGCAGAGGTTGGAGATCTCTGTGAATTCCAGGCATAGTGAGTTCCAGGTCAGCTAGCACTACAAAATGAGACCCTGTCTCAGAAAACAAAGAAATAATGATAGCAACGTGGTTCGGGTTGCATATAAAATTGAAGACCATCTTGACTGCTGTTGGAGTCAGTCAGTGACTAACATTTATTAAAGTGTGTGCTGATGGAGAAACCAGCACCATTGTCAGTGTTGAGAGCTTTACAGAGCTCCTTGAGAAGGGCAGACTCGACCACAGCCTCGGATAGCGTACCATCGGATCACAGCCTCGGATAGCGTGCCATCGGACCACAGCCTCGGATAGCGTGCCATCGGACCACAGTGAGAGTGAAATATGTGAGACCCTGTTTGCAGACTAAAAGTGTCAGTCCTTAGAGTGTTTGCTGCTCTATCAGCACCCATCTCAGGCGGCTCTCTACTGCCTGTAACTCTAGCTCTAGGTATCTAACACTCTGGCCTCACTGTGCATACATGTACACATACATATAAGCAAAAAGAATCACTAAACAAAATAAAAAAGCATAAAGAAACTCAAGTGTGACAGCTTTATCATTTTCCTTTACCTCCTGTGATTTTTTTTTTTTTTAAAGACGGGGTCTCACTGTGTAGCCCTTGTTGTCCTGGAGCTCCCTATATAGACCAGGTTGGTCTAATCACAGAGATCTGCCAGCCTTGCCTCCCAGAGCCTAGGTTCTGGGACTAAAGTCCTGGCCACTACCTCCTCCATTCTTATCTTCTCCTGGGTTCTAATTGTTAGAGTCTGTACTAAGCTGATGCTAATTCCCTCTTTGTATATTTAGCATCTTACCTTACGGTCCGCAGACTGTGAGCAGACGCGATGGTAAGAGGTTTTTGTCTTTACAGTTGTTCTTTCATCAACCGCACTCCAAAGCCACACGGAAGTCATTATTGCAGTAGGACCCACCCAGGTGCTTTGGCACACACCACTTTTCTCTGTCATTTTCTGGTTCCCTGTCATTCTGCTCAAGGCTTAAACATAGCCTTCATTGAGTGACCTTCTCTGTTGACTTTGGGAAGTCCTGGTTGCTTCCCCCCCCACCCCACACACCTTTTCTTTCTGTATTTATTCTAGAAGAGGGCTCACTTTCTGCCCTACTCCACCCTCAACCTCATGATCCTCCCTCCTGTCTCAGCCTCCCAAGTGCTGGGGTGACAGGTGTGCACACCACACCCCGCTGAGTCACCCGGTCCCATATCACTGCATGTGAGGTCTCTGTGTTCTCCTTCTCACTATCTGGTGCTTTGTTGGCATTATGCCCTTGTTGAACTCCGTGTCAGTGGGGAAACCAACACACCTCTGGCACCAAGCCCTGTGCTTGTTCGATTACAGCTGAGTCATAAGTACTTACCCAGTGGAAAGGGTTCCACAGCTTAGAAAGACAGGAGCTGGGATTTGAACTCAGGTTCAGATCGGACTGGCGGGACCCTGAGTCTGAACTCTGAATCGTCTTCTTGTTTAGAAGGCACTTTATCCCGTGGCTGCTTGCAGGGTCATTATTTTGTGCCCAAATCTGTTCTTTTCAGATCTGCCCAGTGTTGACTGTGTGCATATATCCCTTCTGTCTCTTCCTTACTGCCTACTGAGGGTGACCCTGGGCTCAAATCTGGAGCTGCTTTGGTTGGTTCCCTGGTGGCATCGGAGCCCACATAAGAGATAGGACCTGCTGCTCCTTGGCCTGCCTGCGGCTTTAGTTCTCTTCTGTCATTCTCTTCCGGGAGTTGACAAAGGGGAAAATATTGGAGGAAAGACAGTCCTTGGGGTGCAAGATGAGAGACTGATACTCTGCTCTGACGTGGATTCTCTTTCTCTCTTTCTCTGATGGCTGTTCAAGGCTTTTAACTGGCTGGCAAAAGAGGTAGGATTTCAGATGCGCTGACATTTGGCACCGGGTAGGCCCTGCCTGAGCTGATGCCCAGGGAGGTAACTGTGCTGTGGGAAGAGCAGTTTTGGGATGTGGGGGAGGGCAGAAGAGCCCTTGAAACAAAAAAAAAAAAAAGCAAATTTCTTTCCTGATGGCTAAACCTTATTACACTGTAGCAAGCTTACTGAAAATGTGCCATGTGATGTCTGGGGTCCATTCGAGTTGCCCAACAAGGTCCAGTGTGAGGAAAAGGATGAGGTTGGCTTTCTCTGTTAACCTTTCAGAATGCTTTCTTCAGACAACACAGTGACTGAGTTGGATTTAGGTCTGCATTAAAGTGGTTTTTTGTTTGTTTGTTTGTTTTTGTCTTTTTAACATTTAAAGTAGTATCTGTGAAGGATTTTTCGCCACAGTTTAAGGGACTATGAGAAACAGTTCATTGCTCTTCTGAAAGTTTTCCTTAGCTGGAATAGCTACCCCTGCTTCGAAGGAAGTCTTTCAGCAGGTTTGTTTCTTCCCATGAGCCCTTGGGACTCGTGGTAGGGGACACACAGGGACCCCATTGTAAACTCAAGTCTGTTAGAGGACAGCAATCCTTTTACCGGGCAAAAGTCTTGCCGGTGTTGTCCCCTCATGAGACCGAGGAGGAGGAATCACAAGACTTGTCTGTGCCAGTAGGATTTTCATGAATTGGGTCTGTGGCTGGGAAAAGCTGTCGTGGAGCTCGGTTCGTAACTGGAAATTGTGAATGGCTGGGAGCTAATCTAACAGGCCGTGTGTTCATTATATTGACAGGACGGAAAACTCAATTTGATTGAACCTTATTTGAACCCAGAGGTTTGAATTAGATGCTGATATGCCGACTTTCCTGGGGACAAGGCAACATGCATGATCATGCTGGCAGTTGCAAACACTAGTTAAAGTTTAATCTAAGGCAAGGGAGAGTGGGATGCAGGTGGCTAGATTCCCTCTGCTCATAGACCGTGTGGGGAAACAAGCATTTACTATGCTGTTGTTTTGATATTTATTGTTTTAGGGTGGAACTGCTTAGTGAGAGCTACACTCAATTCGGTAGTTGGAACGTGAGCCCATCTGAGTTCTTGTGTATGTATGTGTAGGTGTGTGCGAATTCATAGGGACCAAAGGCCAACCTCGGGGGCTGTGTCTCGGGGGCTGTCAACATTTTTCTTTGTTTAAGATGATCTCTCCCTGGACTGGAGCTCTGGCTGGCTCCTGGTAGCCTGGCTGGCCATTGAGCTCCAGGGAGCCACCTGTCCTCATTTCCTCAACTCTGGAATTGTAAACATGCAATTGTACCTGGCATGGTTTGGGGCCTGGAGGTGGGGAGCCACATCCCGAGTCTAGGCAGGCAGAAGGATAGACAGGGAGCATACAGTCTGGCCCCAGCTGAGTGCTGGCTTCGCTGGGTATCTGCTCAGGTTTTTTGGGGTCAAAACTCAGGTCCAAATGCTTGCAAGGCAAGGCATTTAGTGACTGAGCGACAGTATAACATAGATTAACTCCAGTTGGTGGCTTGCGGACCCAGCCTTCTAAGCCGGTTTCTTTCCTTCTCATCTTTGCTTCCAATGCTCTCAGGTTCACACTTGTCAGTGCCCCCTCGGAGTCCTCTGCTCTTTGTGCTTGTGTCTTTGAATGATCAAATCTCTAAGGTTTGTTTCTGTCCCATGGGCTGCTTTAGCAGAGGCTGGCTTGTGTGGCGTGGCTCACGCATGAGTTGTCCTCTGCTCGAGTGCCGGCTGTGATTCTTGCTCGGTGTGTTTTGTCTCTTACTAGTTTTGCAAACTCAAGTTTTATATATATCTGTTCTAGTGTATGTGTGTGTGCCCATGTAGATAGAGGTCAGAAGCCACTTTGTGTGAATTGGTTTTCTCCTCTCACCATGTGTGATCTAGGGATAGAAATCTGGTGATCAGATTTGTGCATGGTAAGGGCCTTTACCGGCTGAGTCATCTTGTTAGCTTGGAAATCTAATTTCATATATATATTCTTAATATGTATAAAATATTATAT
>NC_022030.1:13784514-13785773 GCF_000317375.1 Microtus ochrogaster
ATATGCATATATATGAAGTCAGTTCTGTCAAAGTTGTGTAGCTCCATGACACAACAAAAACAAGAGTAGCCTGCCATGTATGTGTGTGTTTACATGAACTTTCTTTAAATGTGAAGCTGGATAGGGATGCTTATTTGTCCAGTTCAGTCATTATAACCTATCTTCTGTTACAAAATCTCTCCCCCCCATTCCAAAGAATAATACCCTGGTTGGGTGTGGTACTTCATGCCTTTTATTCTAGCATTCAGGAGGCAGAGGCAGGTGGATCTCCTTAAGATTGAGACCAGCCTGGTCTACATAGTGACTTTCAGGTCATCCAGGGCCATACAGTAAGACTCTGTCTTAACAACAACAACAACAACAACAACAACAACAACAACAACAACAAAGAGGCAGGACATTTACAGTAGAGCAATCTAGCTAGAAATATAAAAATAGGACCTGGTACTTGGTATATCTTCAGTGATGAAGCCTGGGATGGACAGCCTTGTTTGCTGATCTTTCAGAAGCAGTAGGAATTCTCTACTTATAATTTAAAAGGTTTTGTTTTCTTCCTAAGATTTTGCTCTACAATATTTATGTGAAGAAAATTATAAAGGAAAGATATATATTTGAGACTGATCTGCCCCGTCAAGGCTGCCCGTGAATCACATTATTTCAAGTTAATTCTGTAATTACATAGATTTATGGTTGTACTTTGATTTTCGAACACTGGGCTTCAAGCTCCAGGCTGTGTGTCAGAGTGGCCCTCCTGGATTCTGACTCAGGATTTTCCACAAGCCTCGAGGGTTTTTCCTTCCTAGCATTTGGCTTAGCTAGTGAAAGGCAGGCTCAGCCTTAAAGTGAGAGTGGCCGGAATTCCCGGGAGCCAGGAGAGTGAGTCAAATGCTGTTTACTTTCACTTAGAAACATTTCCTGGTAAATACTTTCAAAAGGTAATGGTTTTCATAATATTGGACTTTAATTTTTTTTTGATGCCTCATGATTTGGAGTTTGCGCTGTGCTGAGGAGGTAAATCATGGCAAAGTGGGTCACCAGGTGGTGGCGAATGCTGCTTTGCATTCCTGTGGCATTTGGACTAGAACGTCCCACCCAAATACTGAGTGTCAGTGTGTGGTTTCTTCATCTGCTCCTTAGTCACACTTCAGAGTATTGCCTCTTCTTCTGGAAACCTCACAGCCCGCCCTGAACTCCTTCCTTTTACCCGAGTGCCTGAGCATGGAGTGCTCTGGTCACTTCCTTGTGAAAACTTAATATGG
>NC_022030.1:13786242-13809033 GCF_000317375.1 Microtus ochrogaster
CCTCCTCCCCCTCCCCCTTCTCCTCCTTTTCCTCCTTTTTCTTTCTTCTTCTTTTGTTTAGACATGGTCTCACTATTTAATTCTGGTTGTCCTGGAAATTGCTTTGTAGACTAGGTTGGCCTCAGACTCACAGAGGTCCTTCTGCCTCTGCCTTCCAAGTTCTGGGATTTGTGTTGTGCACCTCTGTGCCTGGTTGTTTGGCTGACTGCCTCTTCCACCCCTTCTCGTTTTCTTTTTGAAGGTAGCCTGCGCTCTCCAAAGTTCCGAGATGACAGACATACACCAACATGCCTGTTTATATAGGACTGGGAATCTTACCCAGGCTTCATGTGTGTGAGGCAAGCAGTCTACCAAGTACATCTCCCACCCCTTGCTGTATCTACTATATCTCCTTTCTAAGACATTATTTCCTCGCCTTCATGATCTGTGCAGTGTTCCCGAATTCCTTATGCTCCTAGAGAAATGCTGGGCATGCATTCCTGCCCTGATTTTTAAAGTCTGCGTAGGTGATGCTCATCACTTCCGCTGACCATATCTGCTCCCTTTGAAATGAAGCTGCCTCTCATTCTTTTAAGACCAGTGAATTTTCAAAAAGGGTCGTTTGCATATCAAAGGATGATTAACTTGCATTATAAGGGGACAGGACAGGCAGCTTCAGTGGTTAAGAGCTGTCCTGGGTTTGATGCCTAGCACCCACATGGAGACTCACAACCACCTGTAACTCCAGATCTAGGCAAACCAATACCCTTGTCTGGCCTTCATGGGTATGGCACGATCATAGTGCACGGATACACATGCAGGCAAAAATACCTAGACACATAGGATAAAAATAAAGGAAAAGAGGAGGAGAGGGAGGAGGAGTTCAATGGATCACAACCATGGTAGCATGTTCTATAGGGATTTACAAGAGCATCCCTGTGGCTTTTAATATCCTTATGTGTAGAGAATCCAACATAAATGAAACCAAACCAAACGCCAAATTTCTTGTAGACCCCCTGCAGGAATAACGCTGAGCTGGACTCTTTAACCTCTTTGAACGTTTCAGAAGGAATGTCAGCTCTTCTTTGAGAAGGCAACCATCAAGGGCCTTTAAGATAGTAATTGTCAGGTTGTGGTGATGCATGTTTTTAATCCCAGCCCCAGGGAGGCAGAAGCTGCTGGAACTCTGTGAGTTCAAGGACAGCCAGGGATGTTACACAGAGAAACTCTATCTCGAAAAACTGAAAACAAAACAAACAAACAAAGAATGAATTTTGCCAGGTATTGGTGGCACATGCCTTTAATGCCAGTACTTGGGAGGCGGAGGCGGGCCCATCTCTGTGAGTTAGAGGCCAGCCTGGTCTACAAGAGCTAGTTCCAGGACAGGCTTTGGCTACACAGAGAAGCCCTCTCTCAAAAAACTTTAAAAAAAAAGAAGGGAAGAAAGAAAAGAAAAGAAAAACCAAGATAGTAATTGCTTTGTTTTTGTGTGGAATTCGAGCATTCAACCCAAAATTTAATGGGAGCTGTTTCCTGGGCAGTTTTAGACGTATAAGCCAAAGGGTACCCTGGGTAGGGCCTGAGTGGCTTGCTGCCGATTTGTGCCAGAACAGAGCATTTTGTTCAGACGTCAGCTGCATTGAGAGTGGGTCGCGTTTTAACAATCCATTTAGGAAAAACCATATTTAGATTTACTTAAAACAAGAGACCACAAAATGGAACCGATAAAATCTATCCCAAACAGACTTAAAAGCAAAGTTGGGTTCCGAGTGGTACAAGATCCAGTTGTCAGTGAATTGTTGTCTATGGCCTTGTGTGAAATGATACTGCCTTTGGAAATTTACAATGTAAATATTGAGTCAGAGCCGAGAGGAGGTTGCTGAATTTTCTTAGTCCAGAAGATCCCCAGCGGTACCCTCCAAGCCTAGTTTACAGTGAGCTCGCGAACCAGCTCTGCCTGTGTTCTGGTTTTCCTGTTTCTGTGGAGTTTCTGCAACTCTCTAAAGTTCACGGTCCTTTGGGGGTGTGTGTCACATATTAGATATCCTGCATCTCAGATATTTACACTTTAATTCATAACAATAGCAAAATCATAGTTCTGAAATTGCAATGAGATTAATTTTATGGCTAGGGGTCACCACAACATGAGGAATTGTGTCCAAGGATTGCAGCATTAGGGAGGTTGAGAGCCTGGTTTAGAGGATAGCATATGCAGAATGTAGACACAGAAAGACAGCAAAGTTTGTTTTTGCCAATTTGACACAAAGCCAGACATATCTAGGAAAAGGGGATCTCCCTGAGCAAGCCCCGGAGAGCAAGCTAGTGAGCAGCGTCCCTCCACGACACTGCTTCCGTTACTGCCCTGGCTACCCTTCATGAAGGAAGCTGAAATAAACCCTCTCCTCCCCGAGTTGCTGTTGGCCATGGTGTTTATCAAAGCTACAGAAAGCCAACTAGAGCTGAAGGGGCTATGTTTTCAAATATGCTGCCACTGCTTAGTGCTATAGCATGGAATGTGCTAGACCCTTAATTATAGAACTTCCATTTCAATACCGCTCATGTAAAACACTCACAGTGGATTATTTTAACTTACATATGCATTTTCAAGACACACAAGCTGTGATAAGTTATGCTTCCTCTCTGACTCTGAATTATTGGGCAGATCCTATCTTGGGACTCCTGGCATCAAAGGCGAGCTGCTCAGAGAGAGGGCAACAGGTATGTGTGCATAGGTTCGTGTGCGTGTGCACGTGCGTGTGCGTGTGTGTGTGTGCATGTGTGTGTGTGGATGTGGATGTGGGCATGCACAAGCCCACAGGTATAGTGAGACCAGAGAAGAACATCAGGTGTCCTCTCTGTCTCTCTCTCTCCTTTATTCTTTGGAGGGAAAGTATCTCTTTGAATATGGAGCTTTGCCAACAGGTAGAAAACTCAAACAATCCTTTTGTCTCTACCCCAAAAGTGCTATAGCTCCAGGTAATTGCACATGGCCATGCTTCGCTTTTTGCATGGGTGTTTGTTAGGATTGAACTCAAATCCTTAGGCAAGCACTCTTACCCACTGAGGTGTCTTCTCAGACCCCCAAGGGCATATATATTTAAAGGAGGCACATACAGTGGTATGCAAACATCTTCCCTCCCTCCCTCCTTCCCTCCCTCCCTCCCTCCCTCCCTCCCTCCTTCCATTCCTTCCTTTTTTTTGTTGTTTTGTTTTTTTGAGACAGGATTTCTCTGTAGCTTTGGAACCTATCCTGGAACTAGCTCCTGTAGACCAAGCTGGCCTCAAACTCACAGACATCCACCTGCTTCTGCCTCCTGAGTGCTGGGATTAAAGGTGTGTGTCAACAAAGCCTGGTACATCTTGTCTTCTTAACAGCACTTACTTAGTGCTGCCCCTCACCCCCCAGTCCTTGATGTTGCAGAAGCTTGGCTGTTCTATGAAGACCACCCACAATCCTCTTCTGCCTAACTAGTGGACGTTTTCCTTCTCTCCCACCATTCAGTTTTGAAGTTTCAACCTTCAAACGTTAGGATGTGTCAGAACACATTCGGCCCTCCAGTCCCTGTTCCTGACTCCACTGTTCCCTCTTATTTTGACTCCTGTGGCCTTTGAATTTGCTTTCCTCTTTTGATTCTTTGGTACCAGGCTTTAGCAGGATTCCTACATACCGTGAGTGCTCAGCAGAGCCATCTGAGGCTCCTCATTGGTTTAAAAACACGGGGGAGGGGGAGGGAAATGGGAGGTGGTGGCGGGGAGGAGGCAGAAATCCTTAATAAATAAATAAATTTAAAAAAAAAACACTAGACCTTCTTGTATGCATACTTTCCATTGTTGTTGCTCAGCAATGGCCGCTGCCCAGCCATCATGGTTAGGGTCTGGGCTCAGAGTTCAGTAAGGCACAGCTTCCCATTTAATGTGTCTTTTGGCTTGTTGGGGTGAAAAATGAAAATTGGTATCCTCCAAAAAGAACTAGATGATGTGAAAGGTGGCGGGAACATGGAAGGAGGAAGGCCAAGTTCTTGCCTGGATAAGGGTGAGGCGGGACTGGGTACCAGAGGACTCTAGTAAAGGCGAGTTGGGATGGGCTTGAGGAAAGTATAAGAGGCAGCCACATGGAGAGTGAGCAAAGCACATTCCAGGTGGTCGACAAGGAACAATGTATTTTAAGTCTGTAGCTGGTAGTTCATTATGGCTGGGGTAAGGGGGATGGAAAAGTGGACATGGGGGCCAATACAGGATTTTGGTTAGGTCCCTATATCACCATGTAGTGTTTGTCTGAGCAGTAATTTGACTGGCAGTGTGAATGATAGATTTAGACAGGCGCAGTATTGGAGGGAAGCAGCAAGCAATTAGGAGTTTTGAAAATGGTTGAAAATTTGAAAATGTTACCGGTTGTTTTTTACTCTTTTGACTCTTTTAGGGGCCCCGCCACCTAGCTCCCAAATGAATATGCATGGAGGCTTATGTTTATTTACAGATCTTAGCTTGGCTTGTTTCTTGCCAGCTTCTCCTAAATTATCCTGTCTACCTTTTGTCTCTGGGCTTTTACCTTTCTCTATTTCTGTATATCTTTTCTTTCCTTCTTACTCCATGTCTGGCTGTGTAGCTGTGTGGCTGGCCCCTTCTTTTCTTGATCGTCTTTTCTTGTTCCTCAACCCTCTCTTCCCAGATTTCTCCTTCTATTTATTCTTTCAGTCTGCCAGCCCTGTCTATCCTTTCTTCTGCCTTGCTATTGGTTGTTCAGCTCTTTATTAGACCAATCAAGTGTTTTAGACAGGGAAAACAATACAGAGTTGTTTTACAGAGTTGAACAAATGCAACAAATGAATGCACCATATTTTTCATCATTAAATATTCATCACATAAACAAATGTAACACATCTTAAAATAATATTTTATAACATGCTGAGGTTAGAGATGATGGATGTTGGCAGTGATTAAGGAGGTGATGGTAAGGGAATGGTTTGAGTATGGTCAGTTGGAAACTACAAGCAGAAGGCCTTAACATACATAAGGCTATAGTATAAATGCCACCTTTATGGAATGAGCTTTATTTTAATTGATTCTAATCAATTAATGTGAAGATCCAAAGTTGATGTTGGGTGCATTCTTTGATCAATCCCTCCTTTATTAATCACGGCAGCGTCTTCTGTGGAACCTGAAATTTGCCAATTCTTGCTGGTCTAGTGAGTCAATTCATCTTGGACATCCTCGCTCTCTGTGTCCTGAGTGCCGGGATTACAGGTAGTCATCATGCCTGTCCCTTTTTACATGAACTCTTGGGATCAGATTCTGTCCTTCATTTTTGAATATCTGTTTTCTGAAATAGGGTCTTGCTATGTGTCTAGACTGACTTCAGATTCATGGTCCTCCTGCTTCAACCTCCTGGATACTAAACTCATGGAATTGTCCACCAGACCTGGCTTATACATAATTTTAAATTAAATTAAGTTTCAGTGGTATTGTCTTAGGGTTTCTATTGCTGTGATGACCAAAGAGCAAGTTGAGGAGGAAAGGGTTCATTTGGCTCACACTTCAGCATTGTTGAAGGGAAGGATCCAGGAGGCAGGAGCTGATGCAGAGACCACGGAGGGGAGCTGATTACTGCTTTGCTTCCACTGGCCTGTTCAGCCTGCTTTAGTATAGGACCCAGAAGCACCTGCCCAGGGATGGCACTACCCACCATATGCTGGGCCTTTTCTCAGTGATCACCAAATGAGAGAATGCCTGACAGCTGGATCTCATGGAGGCATTTCCTCAACTGAGGCTCCTTCCTCTCTGATGACTCTAGCTTGTGTCAAGTTGATACACAAAACCAGCCAGGACAGATATTTGTATCCTTTTGTTTTTCTATCTGTATTCCAGAAAACAGGATAAACATTAGGACAAAGCAGATAAATTGAGGAAAGAGTTTACTGATACAACATAGAGCAAGAGTTCTTTTCTTTGTAAAGATAGCAAAGAAAGAACATTAATCTCATTTTAAAGTGAGAATAATCATCTTGGGCAATTGAAAGAAAAATCTGTAGGCAAAAAAAAAAAAAAGCCTGGAAAACTATTTCAATTCAACTTTAATTGAAGACTAGGGGTGTTTAATGTGACGCTCCTCAGATAATGTCGTCCTCTGTTACCAATGTCAGCTTCAGCGGAGACGATGAAGTAAATGCAAATTAAAAATAAATCGAGAGCAGATGTTGAAAAATACCTTTCATTTAGGGAATAATTAAGCAGTGGAAAGGTCACTGGAGTTTAGTCAATAAAGCTGGGATGTGCTGAAGTCATAATTATCCAGCTAACAGATGCCTTCTGTCTGTGGTGCTCTGCTGGGGAACATTCGGGAATGGTAACAGGAGGAGGCTGCTGCTATCTTGTTGGATGGAAAGTTCCATCTTCCAGAGTCTTCTAATCCGTCAGCTAACTTGAATGTCGACTATGTGAACTGCCATCACAGGGCTTGTGGTGCATTAACTTCGAAGCAAAACAGAGACTCCCCCCCCCCTTCAGAGTTCTTGTAGGCATTACGGATGGTGTACTGCAGATACCTATGGCTTTGGGTTGACAAAAATATATAGCATTTTGTCACCTTGATCTTGCTGTGTGTCAGGTGCTTATCCTGTACAGGGTGACAAAGGCAACTTGTAGAAGAAAGAGTTTACTGGGGCTCACAGTTCCAGAGGGTTTGAGTCTCTGACTATGGATCATGTTGGGGAGCATGAAAGCAGATAGGCATGCTACTGCAGCACTAGCCGAACCCTTCTTTTTGGGGGGTGGTGGGGTGGGAGGGAAAGTAGGAGATAACTAATTGGGAATGACCTGGGCTTTAGAAATCTTTTTTTTTTTTTTCCTTTGGTTTTTCGAGACAGGGTTTCTCTGTGGTTTTGGAGGGCTTTAGAAATCTTAAAGCCCTCCTTGAGTGCCACATCTCCATCAACAAGGCCATACCTACTAATCCTTCCCAAATGGTTCCACCTGAGAAGCACATTGATAATATTATTGAGGGAGGTGGATAGTGATGGCTCCCTAGTTAATAGTGTGTAATGCTTTCACAGAGGACCCAAATTCTGTCCCCAGCACCCACATGGGGCGGTTCATAACCATCTGTGACTCCAGGTCTATCTAGGAGATCTGATGTCCTCTTCTGGCCTCTGAGAGCAACTACACTTACTGTGTACAAACCCCTTTGCACATACACCTACGTACATAATTTAAAGAATAATATTGAAGCTTCTTCTAGAAATTTGCAGATTTTATTTCCTTCATACTTTCTGAGGTTTTAGATTGACCATAGAATGAGCGTCAGAGAGATGGAAGACCCTGGAAGGTGAGGAGATGAGAGGTTTGCTAGTGTGTTACTGACCCCAGGGTCAGAGGAAGCTGTTTTGCAGATAAAATGTAGTTAATCTTAGGCAGGGGAGATGGCTCACTTAGTATGAGGACCAGAGTTTAGATCCCTGGTACCCATTTAAAAGCTAGGCACAGTAGCATGTCCATCTGTGATGAAAGCTAGGCACAGTAGCATGTGCATCTGTGACTCCCGTGCTGGGGTTGGGGCCAGTCTCAATGGCCAGCTGTTCTGCCTCTAATCAGTGAACTGTAGGATTAGTGAAGGCTCTCTCTTCATTTGACAGTGACCTCTAGCCTCTCCCCCTCCCCCTTCTCTCTCTCTCACACAGAGACACACACAGATACATAAATATGTGGTTAAGCTGATTGTAGGGTTGGGGAGAGCAGAGCTTGGCAATAAATGTTTGCAGTATATAGTTTTTTTGGGGGTGGTGGTGGTGATGGTTTTGAGGCAGGGTTTCTCTGTGTAGCCCTGGTTGTCCTAGAACTCACTCTGTAGACCAGGCTGGTCTTGAACTTAGAGATCGTCCTGCCCCTGCCTCCCAAGTGCTGGGATTAACTGCAAGTGACACCATTATCTTGCAATATGTATGTATGTATGTATTTATATATGTATACATATACACAAAATACTCTGGCTTTTGCATATTTTTGGGGAAAAATATTCACAGTTCTGATAAATATTCTTTTTTAAAAATAGTTTTATTATTTTGCTTGTTTATTTAGTGTATGTTTGCAAACATGAATGCCATATTACAAATGTGGAGGTGAAAAGGCAACTTTTGAAGCTTAGTTCTTTCCTACTTGTAGATCTGGGGAATCAAACTTGGGTTGTCAGGCTGGGTGCCATGTGCCTTTAGTCATTGGGCCATCTCTCTGATCGCTGATTATATTCTTCAAGGAGATCTATGATCCATCAAAAAGTTGTTTTAGATAGAAAGACATAAGTTGTAATTAGGGTTCTGTGTTCGTGGTACTTCTCTCTTTTCTGATGGAGTCTCGAAAAACCAAACCAAACTAACAAAAAACCAAAAAAACAATGGCAGTCCAGTCCTCAGCTGTGAATTCTTTGGCTCATGTCATTGCTGCTAAAGTGCAGGGCTTTACTTTAGCCTGAGTCATGCCAGAGCCAGCCAGATGCTGCGCTACTCAGATTAGGTTGAGAAGACACAAAGTTTGAAGGACAGAATTTGTGATATTGTTTGACCCAGTTTTGCATATAATGAATTTTTATTTGTTGACAAATCACTCCCTTTTGCTAAAAGTGGCAAATAATCAGACATAAATTACTAATTAACAGCCTGGTTCAGGCTTTAGTTATTTATGTTTCAACTGATGAAACTTGTACTGTGTCGGGTTCTATAGAGCAGGTATCAAAAATATTTTATTTATTTATTTTTTTTCTGATGTCAAAGGGAATGTCTTCATAAAAATATTGACTTGCTCGTCCTATGGTCTTTCACACGGTTTCATTCCTCCCAGTTTCTCATGCCACTGGGGAGGTGAGACAGCGTGTCCTTGTGTCTCATTTCATAGCTAGACTGGGTCTTCCAGTTGACATTTCCTGGTTATGCAGTATAGCCAAAGCCTGCTGCTGAAACGCCCCTTCCTCCCTTCTCAGTTTTACTCTCTTGCTCATGGAATAGCCTGACATCGCAGTATCAGGACAATGCTCCCTGTCAGTGACTTTTATATCCCACCTCACTGTTGCCTTCTGAAAGTTAGTCCTCTTTTACCCATTTCAATTTAACATGCATAATCCTTCAAACAGTGTGTTCTCTTCCTGGCCATCTTATATTTCACTCCGATGGTTACATCCTGGTCTTGACCATGCACCATATGGTTTCATCATCTGAATTTTAAGTATCCCATTTTCTGTTCCCCGCGCCATTGATTTCCATCCGTCTCCGACCGCAGCAGCACTGCCAACCGGTTGATCCCACCAGCGTCAACATCCCTCCTTTGCACACTCCTCTTTGTCTTTTCCGCTCCATCCCAACTGCGTTAGTCTCCGTGCCTGGTTACACTGAATTCTTCATCTTCCTGGCTGAACTTCCATGCAGTGTAAGGTGTTGGATCACAACACAGAACCCTGGGTCTCTGTCCAAATGCCATTCATCATCCCAGTGGGGACGGATCCTGAGGCTGCATGACTAAAATATCTGAACCGCTCTCCCGGGGGCTTATTTCATACTGTCTCCTCAATCATCCACCATTTTCATCCTGACTCTCAGCTGCTGCGGAGGACTCCATTTGTTCCCACACCATCCCTCTCTCCAATGCTTCATCTGTCCTTAAGCAGGACCAGCCAAACCCGAGGTTAGCCCACTTTGTAATGGGGTCTTCATCTCTTTTACTTAGTATTATTCTCTTCTTTACTTCATGCCTCCCATTTCCTCGTCAGTGGATTCCATCAGGGTACAAACATAGGTTGATTTCTTCTTCTCTTGATGGACCTTCATCTGGTCCTATCTGTCTTCTGCTATCTCCATCCTTCTCTGCTTCAGAAGTGATTTCTGAAGAGCTTTATGTACCAACTGTTGTAATTCCCATCTTTTCATTCTGTCTCAGAACCACACAGATCATGGGTTACCCCTACCAGGCAACTAAATCACTTGAGATCTTCATGTTGCAAAACCCAGGGGTCCTTTCTCCAGGGGTCATTTCTCAGTTATCATCTTACTTTGTCTCTCAATAGCATCAACTTAGACCCTATTTCTCTCTTTCGCTCATACTATAATTTGAATTGTCCTCTCAATTTCGTGTGTGGAAAACTTAAACCATGAATCCATGCATTGGCAGTTTTTGAGGTGGGGTCTTTGGAGGTGGCATTGGCATGAGCATTCAGACTTCACAGGTAGATTCTTCCTTGTGTGACTTCATGGATCACCCAGGGATGGAATGTATTTCTGCATTCACAGTGAGCTCTCACTGGCATGCCTGTTCTGTCTCATGATGTAGTGGCCTCCATGGAGGATGGAACAAACAATTACCACACTCTCAGCAGATACCAGTGCCATACTCTTTCATATGGCTTTTGAACTGTGACTTATATAAACCTTTATACATTGTAAATTGTCCAGTCTCAAGTAATCTAATAACGGAAAATTAATAGGACAGCTCACTAAAGCCAATCTTAATCCTTTTCATAGTAGAAATAGACCATGCCACAGAACTCTATAGTGAGTCTCCATTGTCTGTCTGTATGTCTTCCTTTCTTCCTTCCTTCCTCCCTCCCCCTTCCCTTTCTCACTCCCTTCCTTCCTTCCTTCCTTCCTTCCTTCCTTCCTTCCTTCCTTCCTAGTGTGTGTCAGGGTTTCTCTATGTAACAGCCCTAGCTGTCCTGGAACTTAATTTGTAGACCAGGCTGGCCTTGAACTCACAGAGATCCGCCTGCTGCTGCTTCCCGAGTGCCAAGATCAAAGGTGTGCACCATCATGCCCAGCTCCCATTGTATTTCTAATAAAAGCTAAAGACCTTTAGGTGATCTACAGGGCCCCATGATTCTTGGGCTTCACCTGCCCTTCATCTTTTCTGCCTACTGTATAAGTAGGTAGCTCCCAGTTGATGGATTTTTTTTTTTTCCTGTTTGCTCTTCCATCTCCATGACTAACTTTATCTTTGGGGACTTGCCTGTCTGTCTACTCAGTTAAAACCCCAAACCTTCCCTAGTACAGCATCCTCCACCATGGTACTCTGCTTCCTTTGCTCCCCATGCCAGTGGTCATGACGCACTCCGGAAGTGATGCCCCATATGCTGACTGCATTGTGAGAATGCAGACCGCAGCAGGGAAGGTGTCCTGTCAAGTTGGGTCCGAGGTGTGAAGAAGCCCTTACCACCCACTGTATGCTCATAAACACATGTCGAGTGAACACACAAATTGACATTTTTATTCTCTTGAACAAGTATGTAATTCTTGAGACAGGTAAACGCTGCAGTATTTTTATATACGGATTGCTTTGCTTTATAGGCGGCTTTGGCTGTGGTTCGCAGATGCCGATGATGGCTCCCCTGATGCTTTTTTCAGCAGCCAGACATGGGCAGAGGACTGAGTCAGTACACTGGATGGATGCCAGTGGTGGCCAGCCATCCTGCTTTTTCCAACATTGCCCTTTGGTCTAAGATTTGACTCAGTTTTTATTTGGCATAAAGATGCCCGTTTGGCCAGGTATGGTGATGCATGCTTTTAATTCCAGCATTTGTGAGGCAGAGGCAGGTGGTTCTCTGTGAGTTGAAGGCCAGCCTAATCTATACAGTGAGTTCTAGGCAAGCCTGTGAGACACTGTTTTAAAAAGGCCAAAAACAGATAAATAAATAAATAAATAAATAAATAAATAAATATAAGAAACAAAGCCGAAGATGTCTTTTTAGAGAAATGATGGCCATTTTTTCCCTAGCTGACTGAGTCTTTGATCATTTTGAGTCACGTTTTTTTCAGAATGGGAGATCTAGTTTTATTCTTCCCTATAGAGATGTCCAGTTCTACTAGCACCAATTTTTAATTTTTACCACTGTGTGTTTTTGACAGCATTGTCCAGGATGAGGCCACAGTGGCTGTTGGGTTTGTTCTTGGCCTTCTATTCTGTTCTGATGATCTATGTGTCTGTTTTTCTATCTACATGGCATTGTAGTAGAATTTGAGATGAAGTATTGCAATGCCTAGCCGGGTGGTGGTGGTGCATGCCTTTAATCCCAGCACTTGGGAGGCAGAGACAATTGGATCTCTGTGAATTTGATGCCAACTTGGTCTACAAGAGCTAGTTCCAGGATAGGCTCCAAAACTACACAAAAACCCTGCCCCCCCCGCCAAAAAAAAAAAAAGGTATTGTAATGCCTCCAGTACTGTACTTTAAGATTGCTTTGGCTATTTGGGGTCTTATGTGCATACATATGAATTTTAGGATTGCTTTTTCTATGTAAAGAATGTTTCTATGTAAAGAATGTTATTTAAACTTTGACAGGGATTATTTGTATCTCAAGATAGCTTTCATTAATATAGCCATTTTTTTCCAGTGTTAATTCTGCCAATTCATGAGCATATTGCCTTGTCTTCTGTTGGTTGAGGCCAGAGAGCAAACTCAGGGGTTGTTCTTAGGGTGCTGTCCTCCTGTGTTTTTGGAGATAAATCCTCTCACTGGCCAGGATCTCTAGTAGGATAGCTGTCCACTGAGCTTCAGGGATCTGCCTGTCTCTGCCTTGGTAATATTGTTCTGCTGGTATTATGAATGTGTGCTACCATGCCTGGCTTTCCTCCTACTTCTCCCCCTCCTCTTCCCTCATTTCATCCTTCCTCTCTTTTCCTGCCTCCCTCCCTTCTTTCTTCCTCCCCCCCCTTCTTTGCCTCCCCTTCTCCCCCCTCTCCTTTTGGTGGTTAAACTAAGGGTATTTAAGGGTCTTAAGCATACAAGGTAAGTACTTTATTGAGTGAGTCATTGCTCTAGCCTTCCTAGGTACTTAAAAAAATTGTTTTTAAAACATCTGTTTATTTTGTGTGTGTGCAAGTTAGTTACTGGGATATTGAAAAGCTCCTGAATGTGTTGTTTCCATGTTCTGTGGCTTTGCTGTGTTTATCAGCTCTAAGAGTCTCCTGGTGGAGTCGTCAAGTACTGTAAACACTTAAGACGTGCAGTGGAGGATATTATGAGGGAGAGGGGAAAAGAGCAAGAAAAGACTTGAAACAATAAAGAAAAGTAGAAAAGGTAGAAGGAAAGTTCAAATAAACAATTGGTTAGATGTAAGAGTAAGAAATAAAAACCCAGTTGAAGGAAAGTTCAGATAAACAATCGGTTAGATGTAAGAGTAAGAAATAAAAAACCCAGTGTGGTCAAGTAATCATACCACTTCAGTATAGCCTAGAGGCCAACAGAACAGGAGGAAGTGTGACAAGATAGAGAAAAAGAAGGGACGAAGGGAAGGACAAAAAGACTGCCCCAAGATAGTATAGACAAAAGTAGTGAATATGTATAGGAGGATAAAAATTAAAAACACGAAATTCTTAAAATATATGTAATAATGTAAAAATACTCCTGAAAGTAGTAAAAAGAAAAGGCCATCCATCACAAAAGTCAAAAAGAAAATTAAAGTTCACAAAAAAAGAATGAAGAGCTGGAGCCATTTGCGAGAGCTTGAAAGCTTTGCACTCCCCCCCCCATGTGTTTATTTCCTTCATTGTATATTATTAGTGATTATATTTTATAGCAAAACTAAGTTGAACACATACTTTTTTTTTGAAACAGGGTTTCTCTGTGTAACTCTGGCTGTCCTGGAACTTGCTATGTAGACCAGACTAGCCTTGAACTCACAGAGATCCTCCTGCCTCTGCCTTTCAAGTGCTGGGATTAAAGGCGTGAGCCACCATCACCTGGCTAACTGCACACTTTTGACAAACATGAAATGGAAATCACTTCATCAACTTCAAATGCTGAGTCAGGTCCTTGTTTTGTTTTTCGAATGCAGTAGTGGATCCTGGTTCCAGATTGGTGGACTAGAATCTTCCTTGTATGTAAGGATTATTTCCATATCAAGCCCTCATGTGGACTCAGCTCTTTCCTTGTTGAGACTTCCTTTTGCCCTATGTCACCTGATGTCATATGTTTCCAAGTAAAGGAAAGACTGAGCCCAGCACTCTAGAATCAAGCATCATGCATGTAACACAGACGTACACTAATACGATGAACTGAGGCTTGGTCACCTGGTAAAAGTCACTCTCCTCAGATGCCCCGTGACTTTGTACTCTGAAGACCTCCCTTGAGGGATGCCCCTGAACCAAGTACCACCCCTGGAAAGTCATAGTTCTTGAGCTCTCCAACAACGGATAGTAGACAGTTGGCTCCAGAGACTGACCCACCTGTGACCTCAGCCTCAGAGCTATCAGACTTCAGAGTTATTCTCAGTTGATGAGATCTGCTCCTGTCCATGAAGGGTGGAGGCCCTCTCTTCCTAACCATTTCCTGTTAAAGCCACCGTCCTTCCGGTGTCACCTTATAGCCTGTCCCAATTGGGCCCTCCTGCTCTCTGCAATCGCCTCCTGGGGCCATTCCTCAACCTGGGGCTGCGGGAGAGCAATTTGAAGTTCCCTTCCCTGGAATTGCTCCTTGTTCTCAGACCTCCAGGGTAGCTCGGCTTTTAATGATAGGCTCTCTCTGGAGATGGTGTCCAGCAGCTGTGCTGTGGGCCACACAGTGACAAAACGGTATATCTCACCATTGCTTGTGGCTGGAGGGATCACTGTATCACCAATTGGATTTGAGTCTTTTGAGGGCTGACAGCTTGTCCTGGGGAGGTGGGGAGCTTATCTGTCACCTGGCTCACCTTTTGGGTGGTGCAGCTTCTGCTATCCTTTCCACTGCTGGGGAGCGTAGTTCAGCTGAGGGTGTGTTCAGCTCTGTCCAATGTATTCTCGCTGCCTTTTCTCGACTTCCTTTGTGAATTCCTGCAGCTTCCCCTCCTCTCGCCTTCTCAGAATAATCCATTTAGCTCTGATTCTCTTCTTTACTTGTAGCCATTACGTTGCACGCAATAACTCCCAAGTTCTCTCAACCTTGTGAACTCAGGAGAACAACACGGTGGCAGGAACTTGCTCTTCCTTTTGGGGCAGTACGATAGGGACATGCTGGTGGAATGTGTGATGCATATGTGTGTGTGTGTGTGTGTGTGTGTGCGCATCTGTCCTGGTGTTTTCCAAAGCTGGAACAGGATGCTGGGTTCTTCCTCATCTTCTATTGCCTCGAGACAGGGTCTCTCAGTGAACTCTCAGCTGCATATTTCTATGCTCGCTAACCACCAAGTCCTTGGGGTCTGTCTGTCTGCCTCAACCTTGAGGTCATAGGGACATGCAGCCATGCCGGGGTTATTAGGAAGTTTTAAAACTGTATTTATTACTTGTGTGTATGTAAGTCTGTGTGTTTGTGCACACACACACACATGCTTTGGTGGAATGCTGTGGTACATTTGGAGGTCGGAGGACGACTTTATAGAACTGCTTCTCTCACCTTTCTGTGAGTTCTGGGGGTCAGACGTCGGCCCTGAGACCTGCTTCACCACCTGGCACATCTCCTCATCCTCTGAGACCTCTTGCCAGCCTGGCCTCTTTGCCTGGCTTTTTATGTGATTTGAACTCAGGACCTCACACTTGCAAAGCAAGGGCATTTGCCCACTTAACCTCTAAACTCATGCTTTTATTCCTTAAATATGTCTAAATTTGTCTACACTTGTTTTGTTTTGAGCCGCGATCTTGCCATGTCGTTCACACTGCTCTCCAGCTCAGTGTCTCTGCCCTTTGCCCCCTGGGTGGTGGGATTTTGGCTGGTTCCACTACTCCAGGTCCCTCCTTTTGGTTTTGATCCTTTTAAATTAGGCCATCTAAGAAAGACTAAGTACTTTCGGTTCACTTTATGGACTTTGAATGCTCTGGCTGACTTGCATATGAAATTCTTTTATCTCTTTCTTCTGTTATTTACTGGATACATTTTTCTGGAAGGACTTTTGAAATCATGAATGTATCTTACAGTGTCTCTCCTCCACTGTTTTTTTTCCCCTTTCTTTTTCACTTGATGAAGCATGGTACTTTTTTTTTTTTTTGACTGTGATCACTAGAATTGTCTGATATCACCATATCCCTTGCTAAATTTAACTTAAAAGCAGTTTATTTAGATCATATGCAGATCCACTGAGTAGAGGGATTTTTTAAGCCGTGTGACAAAGAAGCTTCAAAATTCAGTGGTTCTGATAATATTATAGTTAATTTTTCTCACCTGGATCTCAGAGTTGGTGGGTGTGGGGTGTAGACAAGGCTGTACTCTGCAGGGTCTCTTGGGAGTTATGGTCCCTTCTTTATTTTATTAAAAAAAAATAAGTAACTGACTTATTTTTTGTTTATGTATATGTATGTGTGCCTATGTGAGTTTCTGTGCACCACGTGTGTGCCAAGAAGAGGGGCTTAGATCCTTGGTACTGGAGTTACAGGTGGTTGTGAGCCATCCAATATGGGTGCTGGGAACGGAACTTGACTCCTCCTGAAGAATGGTAAGTACTTTTTTTCTTTTTTTTCTCGAGACAGGGTTTCTCTGTGTAGCCTTGGCTGTCCTGGAACTCTCTCTGTAGACCAGGCTGCTCTGGAACTCAGAGATCTGCCTGCCTCTGCCTCTGCTGGAATTAAAGGCATGCACTAACACTGCTGGCATTGGGTAAGTGCTCTTGACTGCTGAGCCATCTTTCCGGCCCCAGGGCTTTTTCTTGATCTCCAGTGCTTCAACTCTATCTAGTGAAAAGTGAAGAAGGGAAAATTGAAAAGAAAGAAGTCGTTTCCCTTTTGAAAGGATACAAGGATTCAGTGGCTGTCTCAACGGTGGTGTCTCAATGACTGCAGCTTACTCACGTGGCTTCATTATCTGCAAGCGAAGTTGAGGAATGTGGTGTGTGGTGAGAGAGCCGTGTGCTGAGTTAAAAACAGTTGGGTTTTTGATGCTCAGAAAGAAGGGGAGAATGGAAAATAACAAATCTACTTGCATGGCAAGTCAGTGAGCCAGTCTTGATGAAAGTACAGTTCATTCTAGTTCTGTGTCTGAGCATGGACCTGGAGTCCAGCTTGTAAGCTTTGAGGTTTGCCCTCCCATGGAGCTTAGTTCTATACTGGCAGGGGCTTCGCACCCATCTGTATTTATCTGCTTCAACTTCCATGTTCTCTGTCCTTAACCCACCTGTCAGGCTGGTGTGGTGGTGCACACCTTTGAGTTTCCAGAGGCAGGAGGATTTCTGCGAGTGTCAGCTCAGCCAAGTCTACTTAGTAAGCCCTGTCTAAAAGAGAGCAAAATGAAACAAACAAGCAAGCAACAGCAGCAACAAAACCTAATAAAAATCAGCCTTGACCCACTTGAAAGCACTGGTGTGGTTCAGCCTTGACCAGCAAGCACAGGGCTCATTTGAGCAAAGACTGCGGAGCTCAAGTCCATGCTGGGTTTGTATGCGTGGGTTTGTATGCGTGGGTTTGTATGCGTGGACCTGGGTACATGTGTGTCCTGGATTCTGAGATTTTTATGGGGCCAGAAGAGGAAGAAGGGAGCTGAATGAGGGCCTCTAACACACAGGGTTTAGGGCAAGGGTTCTTTCTTGTCTTACAGAGAAAATTATCACGTCAGTTCTCAAATCGAATCACTTTCCTAATGTTTTCATTTCATTAATATTCATACTTATTTATAGTATGCATATTATTTATTTATCCATCCAGAGTAGCATAACTTTGAAATTAAATGGAGTGTCATTTTAATAGAGGCACAGGGAGGAAGGGACATGGAAGGAGACTGGCAAATATTCACTTATTTAGCTTAGGGTTTTCAACAGCTTAAGACAAAAACACCAAAACATTTGAGTGGCCCTTGTGATTCAATGGCAGTCTGCCCAGACCAGAGGGAGCCAGTCCTGGGAGTGAACCCTAGATTCACTCTGAAAAATCTAGAAATGAAAGGCTGCTACCTAAGTCCTAAGAGTGTGCCTGAGGGCTCCGGTCCGGGGAGAGCGAGGGAAATCCTGCACCATGTCAGACTTCTGCCTTCCCTCCCTGAGTAGCCTGCTGGTTCTTCCCTCCTATGCCCTTGCAGTGACTGACTGAAAGTGACTAGGACACACATCCTATTGCAGGCTTGAGCCACTGTTGTACTCAAAGATGACTGTGATTTGCTGACAGCAAGTCTTCAGTGTTGATGGAAGTCTAGCCCGGTAACTCTGCTTGCTTGGCCAGGGAGCTGACACCTCTTGCCACTTGGGGCCATGGTATAGACTCTGAATTCCTTTCCAAAACTCTTGAAACTGGGATTAGGGGTGCCCCTGGGTTTGATCACTGGTACCCTTAATATAACGTCCTTGGAATTAAGTCTATTTTAGAATTGGCTTTTCTCCTCTTTTTCAGACAGTACTTGTGCTGTGTATTTCATAATGAGTCCTGGAGAAGATTGGGGCCGTCCCTTAAAATTAGGCCTATCTCTCGAAATGTATGGGGGCATCTGTTACTGTGACCATTTTCTTAGGCAGTTTTACACGCGTTTCATTTGGAGCATGTCCAGCAGACCCAGAAGGGATATATTTTATTATCATTGTATCCCTTCCCCTTAAACAAAACAAAATCCCCAAATGGGTAAGGAATCTGAGGTTCAGTAGCTTACCCAGCCTCACTTGGGAAAACCATGCTGTTACCTTGCTTTGTGAAATCAATTACGTTTAAATTGACATTCCTTAGTTCTTTTGGTGGCGGTGGCTCAAACCTAGGATCTCCCATATACTAGGCAAGTGCCCTAACATTGACACATCTTCCCTGCATTTTGCTGTGTGATCAACAGTTGCTAATTTACTCACTGGAGACTTTGGAAAGTGAGCACTCTTTGTGGAAAGGCTGCTTCACGTTCGATTGCAGCTGGAAAGGACCTTCAAATGTCACCATCCATGGTGAGATTGTTTCTGGAGGAAAAATAGGATGGGACACAGGTCCTTGGCCTCTCTGTCCATCTTCCTCATTTTGCTTTGTGGCTGCTCTTTGTGGCCACTTCTTGAGGCCTGGCCGTGCAATAGGTCAGGATGCTGTGGCAGGCTTCAGAGCAGTGTGGGCAGCACTTGTGAGAATGCAGGCAAGAGGGGACTTGGGTTTTGGACTGGGTGTGGGTGGAAGGGAGGAGGACTTGGACATTGACTGAGATTGTGACACCAGCTAGGACTGGCGAACTCTAAACTTGCATTTCTGTTCTTGCAAGGCAGTGGTCCTTAATCTGCTCACCCACTTGTCTTAGAGAATAGTAGGCCAAGCCATTCCCTTTGGGTGGGCATTTGGACAAGGTTTCCTTGCAGGAGAGACAGCACCATAGGCATTCTCACGTCCTCTTAGTCATACCTTTGTGCCAGCTGGATCTCAGTCTTGCCTGCCACTGCAGGAAGCCATCCAGCAGGAGCCAGCCTCCTGTGCACGAGTTCAGACAGCGCGGCACCAGCAGGGACCTGCCTGGAAAGAGAGCACTTGTGGATGCCAGAGTCCTCGGGTCACCCACGGTCTGAAGAACAGCTGTGAGATTGCCACTCGACAGGTGAGGACGCAGTGGCCCTGTGAGCTCGTAATCATTTCAAAGTTGCTCCATTGCTGGCTTAGTAGGAGTCTTCCCTGTGTGTGCCATCCTCTGAATAAAAGACACAGCTAAAGTATTTCAGGATTCATTTTTCTCATGTAGTTCCTCACTTTCCTCTCAGATCCATGAAGAAGCGAGAGAAGGGTGGGGCAGAGAGAAGGGAGGGGACTGGGGAGATGGCTCACTGGGTAATTGCTTTCCATAAAAGCAAGAGTACTTGAGTTTAAATTTCCAGGACCCTCATAAAAGCTGGGCCCAACCTATGTAATAGCTAATTTTGGTTATCAACTTGATACACCTGGGAAGAAAGAATCTCACCTGGGGACTGCCTCCATCAAATTGGCCTGTGTGCGTGTCTGTGGGGGGGGGCATTTTCTCTCTTCCTCTTTCTTCCTCCCTTATTTCTTTTAGAAACATTTTTTAAAACAAATTATGTATTTGGGGGGCTGGAGAGATAGCTCCCTCTTCCAGAGGTCCTAAGTTTAATTCCAGGCTACAACATGGTGGTTCACAACCATCTATAATGAGATCTGATGCTCTCTTCTGGCCTGCAGGCATACATGCAGGGAGAACACTGTATACGCAATGATAATAAAAAAGATTTATGTATTTTTATTTTATGTGAATGGTGTGTGTCCATGTATGCAAGTGCACCACCACATGCAGTATTCTTGGAGGCCAAAAGAGGGCACTGGATCCCCTGGAACTAAAGTAACTGATGAGTGTGGTCGGCCACGTGGGTGCTGAGAACCATACTTGGGTCTTCTGCAAGAACAGCGAGTGCCCTTAACCACTAAGCCATCATTCTAGCTCCTAAAGGCACCACCTTGATTGGTGATTGATATAGAGGACAGTGCCATCCCTTGGTAGGTGAGTGTGGGCTGTATAACAAAGCCAATTGATCAAGTCAGAGGAAGCAAGCCAGTAGGCAGTATTCCGCTATAGTTTTGCTCAGGCTCCTGCCTTGGCTTCTCTGGATGATGGACTATAACCTGTAAGATGGAGAAAACCTTTTTCTCTCCAAGCGACTTTTGGTCATTCTGTTTGTCACAACAACAGAAACTAAACTAAGGCAGCCCGTGTGCCTGTAACTCCAGTATCGGAGGGCAGCAGATCCAGCAGGAGGAGCCTGGTAGCTAAAATGGTGAGCCTTAGGTTCAGTGGGACACCCTATCTCAAAAAGTAAGGTTTCGAGGAATGGAGAAGACTTCTTTCTGATAGCTTTCTCTGGGTGCTGCATACATACAGCATGGGCAAGTGTAGGCATACAGATGTGTACAAATCACACACACACACACACACACACACACACACACACACACACACACACACTGTGAAGGAGGCTAAGAGTGTAGCTTGGTGATGGTACAGCTTTGCCCAGTAGAGCATGCGTGAGGCTCTGAATTCTATCCCCAGCATTGATTTTAAAGAAAAGATAAAAGGGATAAAGAGAAGGAAAAGGAAGAGGAGGAGAAGAAGAAGAGGAGGAGCAGGAGAAAGAGGAAGAAGAAGGAGAAGAAGAAGAACAACAACAACAAGAAGAACAAGAACAAGAAGAAGAATATTGGTCCATTGGTTCTTCTTTAGATATACTTTGGACCTGGTGGCACTTACTGACCCCATATAGCCGCATCTTAGTGATCTCCATGTGATATGGCTATGCTATGCATCTATGTTCAAAGAAAGTCTAGTCAATTAGAAGGGTAAGTCTAATAGTCTGTGAGTTTCTTTGTTAGTTGCATCTTCATTTACATTACTTTCATTGAAAATTAAACACAGTCTGTTAATCTTTTACTTGGGTGATGTATGAATCTAGCAGTCCTAGCCAAAGTCATTGCTTCTTATGGGAAGTATATGGACATATATTAACTTTGAAAACTTCAGCCAGTTATTTACAGCGTATGAGCTAGCAGCGTGGGAACTGATTGATTGCTTGCTGAACTCAGAGCATGGGAGGGAAATTTATTTTAGATGCGGAAAATATTTCCTAAAAAGAGCAGAGGGAGGTAGAGAGCTAGGGCAGGAGCTGAGCCTTTGCAGACATGTTGTCTCATTTACTCCCTTGGTAATTCTGTAGGAGGATGCAGTTGTTTGTGTTTACAGACAAGGGTGTGCCTCAGGTAGTAAGTTTTTCAGGGGTTTATCACCTCTTCACCTTCTAAATGATTTTGAACACAATGCAAAACCCAACAAAAATTCAGAGGAAAGAAATAAGGATCTAATCACCAAGTTAAGGTCAAAGAATATTGTCTACTTAAAATATGAGCGTGCACCCCCTGCTCATGTCTATCACATATAAAAATATGTTTGTGTTTTATATACACATATATAGTTACACATATATTTGCATATATATGTGATGAACACATGCACATATAGATATATGTGTGTTTACTTTTGAGTCTGAATCTCCTGAAGTAGCTATGGTCCAGAACTCACAATGTAGACCAGGTTGGCTTTGAATGTGTAAAGGCACGTGCTACCACCATATCTGGCTTTACCTAAATCTTGTCTGCTTTATAGATGATATTCTATCTGTTGCCTTGTTAAACTTGGGATATAAATTTGTCTCAACCTGTCCTGTTGAGACAAATAAAGAAAACGATCATTACAAGACTGACGCTGTCCATCAATTTTCCAAACTGCTTGTCAACATGGAAGAGCTTTGTTTTCAGCTCCTGACCCAAAAGATTCCCTTTCCCCTGCACCTCATACATGGGTCAGAGAGTGATGGAGGAAGCTGTTTCTTCAATTCTGATAACAATGGATGTTAGTAGAACTCTCATTTGCAGCACAGAATAAGCAAGATGCAGGCAAATACCATGCTGTTTGTCTTATTTTAAAATTTTTGTTTTTTGGTTTTCTGAGACAGGGTTTCTCTTTGTAACCAAGACTGTTACACTGTGACTGTCCTGGAATCGCTTTTCTGAATTTCACTTTTGGCTTTGGTACTCTGCTTTTCTTACTAAACAAACAAACATACGAACTACAGACCACCTTGTACTATTCACTGGAAATAGGTGGCAACTGTTTTGAGCTCCCCTGATGCCACCTTCATTGGTGAAACATAGTGTAGTTTTCCCAGGAATCATCTTCCTCCAGATGTCCCTCCTTCCTGCCCCTTACCAAGAAACCAAGTGTTGTTTATTTAATTCCTTTGTGCCCTGTCCTGAGTAAAAGGCCAAGACCTAGGAAACATCTTTTGAATTAAAGTAAAATTTCCTCACTACTCTAACTTGCTTTTTCAATTTAAGTGGATTTCATTCTTCTTGTGGTGTGCCTGTCCATTGGGCTATTGAGCAATGGGTCTGTCTTTTGCTCTTACACATGCTATTGCTGGCCGCATTAAGTGTATTAGGATTT
>NC_022030.1:13809303-13820587 GCF_000317375.1 Microtus ochrogaster
TTATCATCATGGTGGAACATGGTGGCCTGCAAGCAGACATGGTGCTGGGGAAGGAGCTGAATGTTCTACAGCTTGATTCACAGGCAGCAGGGAGTGTAGCTGGGTGTAGCTTGAGCGTATACCACCTCAAAGCCTGCTTCCACAGTGACACACTTCCTCCAACAAGGCCACACCTAATAGTGCCACTCCCTATACATCAAGAATTTAAGCGTATGAGTCTATGGGGATCATTCCTATTCACGCCTGTAGGTGGCTTTTTCTGTTCCACCTACCAACTCCCTAATCACCACGTGGAGCCCTCTTATTAATTATGAAAACTCAACTGATGGCTTAGGCTTGTTTCTAACTAGCTCTTACACCTTAAATTAACATTTCTATTAATCTGCTTTCTGCTTTGTGTCTTTATCACCTTTACTCTGGACTGCCCATGCTGCTTCCCTGCTTCTCCTGTGTTCCGCTGGCCACTCTGCCTTCTTCTTCCCAATGTTCTCTCTGCCCCCCAAATCTTGCCAAGCCGCCCAGCTTTTTCTTAAATCAATCAGAGTGACAAATCTTCACATGTACAATAAGTTTATTCCACAAGACAATCCACTATACTGGGCTTCCAGCCTGTTGTATTTGTCAGAGACTCCAGCAGCTATGGATTCAGACTGTGTTCTGAGACATTTGCTTGGTCCTGGTATGTCAGTCTATGAGTTGTGTTGTCTGGTGAGCATCCTTCTGCTTCTGGTCTCCATGATCAACTCTGTAAGTCAGGAATCTTGGCGTGTTGCTTTAGGGAATTTTATTATGCCATAAGATTTATTTGAAATATTGTGTATAACCACCCAAACTTTTTCTTTCCAGCTTATTTAAAATAAAAATTTAAGGATCTGGGTTTGATTCCCATATCCACATAAAAAGCTAGGTGGGGTGGTGCACACTTGTAAACCTAGCTCAGGGGGAGACTGGTGGGGTCCTTGAAGCTTTCTGGTCAGCTATTGTCCACAGCCTAATAGTCAGGCCCCAAATCCCAGGGATAGACCCTCTCTCAGATAACAAGATGGACAACTTCTGAGTCTATGAACTTCCAGACGTCTGTCCTTTATGTCCCCATCTCAGTTGGGAATAAAGATGTGTGCCGGCGCGTCTGGCTTTTGCACATACATTTCGGTGATCTGGCTTCAGTTGTCAGCCTTGCTTTACTGCCTGAACCAGCTCTGGGGCCCTCTTCTGGCTGCTCTTTCCACCATTTGCTTTTTACTTTCTTCAGGCTGTTGATGGGGAACAATGGACAGGTTAGGTTATGATGTCATGTTGAATGAAAGTGGACTTAGCTTTCAGATCGTGGAGTGTTATAAGTAACAATAATCGCAGGACCGCAGGTGGTTATTACTATTAATTATATGATTAATTATAATTGGTTATTTTGCTAGTTGTTATGACGTACATTATAAGTCGGTTAGAATGTGCCCGAGGATCAGGCATCTACACGGTGACATTTGTATGTGATTTCATGCTCTAGGAGGTGAGGGAACAGGTGGGTGAGGAACGGAGAGGGCTTACTCTGTTTAGTTGCTGATAAATAGGATTATGGAGGGAAATGCTAACTAAGAAAATTAGTGCCTCCCAGTGCTTTTTCTGCTCCTGCCAGTCTCAGCGAGGTGGAATAGTAGGTGGCTGGGTCCATTTACCTGGCTCAGTATTTCTAAATCTATTAAGTACTTTTCTGTTTTCTTGATGCCTTCTTTACCGGAATTCTTAAGTGTGGAAAGATGCCTTTCACACTTACGGAGAGGAGTCTGGGAAGGTGCCGACTGACTTTAATAAGCTGACTCTGGTTGAGGCTGGAAACTGCGACTGCCTGGAATCAGCTGCTCGTTTTAATTGCCCCCGGGTCATCATATTAAACATGCTTGCACATGTTTCAGTGTTTGTTTAATTCTTACCTGAGATACTGTTACTGTTGAGCTCTGCAGTGGCCCACAAAGGGACGTGTGCCAAAAAGGCCCAGTGCCAGCCTGTGGCACTGTTAGAAAGGAGTAGATAATAGGGAGTGAGCCTTAGAGGAAGGATATTAGTTAGGTCAGGAAGATGGAGAGGCTGCCCTTGTAGGAGATGTTGGGATTCCTTCCTCTCCAGTTTTTGCTTCCTGGCCACCGTGAACTGCTTGGCTTTGGTTCTGCCTGTGTGCTATGCACGGTGTCCTATCTCATCATAGGCATCACAGGATTAGAACCAGTAGACTGTGAATGACAACTTCTAAAACAAGAAGCCTAGCCAGATCATTTTTTCATTAAATTATTGCCGGTATATTGTTATAGCAAGAGATTGCAACCGACACTAGTAGCAAGGGAAAATACTTGGGTGTATAGGACCTGTTAGTGTGCCTTGGAGTGGTGGCGCCTGCCTGCAGTCCCGGAACTGATGAGTCCAAGAAAGGAGGGTTGTGAATTAGAAGCTGCTACACAGTATGACTGACTGTGTGTCCAAAGCAGAAGGAAGAAACATCCATAATGTTTTTGTTAACCTCCCTTAGAGATATTAACAAAGAAAATAAAGACCATCACATCCATTTTTATTTCTACTCTTTAGTGTCTTTTTTGGGGGTATATTAAACGTAAGTACGAAATGTCTTTCATGGGCTTTCCTGAGTGTCTAAGAGGCTTCATCAAACTGGCTGTCTGTGAACTTCTAGAGTAATTTTGGGAACAACTGCAATTTCATGTTGCAAGTCCCTCTTTTCATCCACTTGAGATGTCCCACCCTCGGACAGCCACAGACGGTGTCCCTGGGTTTGTGGAGGCATGCTGGGAGCTAGCTTTAAAGTGCTTTCTGGTCCAAAAATTGGTCCTGGAGAAATTTTTCCCTGTAAAGTCTGTGACTGTCGGAAACATGCAAGTCTCTATTTAGCTAAGACAGGAAATAACTTCTTTTTGAAAAAGTCATAAACAAGCTGTTTTGTGGGTTAGGAGTCATCACAGACAGCCAAGCACCGGCCTTAGAACCTGCCTTGGCTGGTTTCCCCCTCTTCCTCCTCCTCTTGTCTATATAGTTATAGGTTATTTAGTAAATACAGATGAGCTTTGAGTTCGTAGGTTTACATTTTCAGGGATCAATTGTACTCAAATTTTGAAGAAATTTTAATGCGACTTAGGGTTTTATGTACCTAAGGTGACTGTGTGTTGAGGTTCTGAAATACGGCTGTCATTTGGCTGTATCGAAGAACAATGACTGGGGTATAACTTCACATGTGAAGCAGAGGAGAAGCAATTCCACATTGCCGTGAAAATTTCCCTTTCTGTGGACTCATTTCGTAAATATTGCAATCAAGTTCCCAATTCCCTGTATTCATGAAGACAGCAATTGACAGCTAACAGCTGTTGTGATTCATGGCTTTGTCTAGTATATTTGTCTAGGTGTAATTGCATCCCTTAGGATGCTGAAGCAGGAAGATTACCAGCAAGAGTGAGGCTGGCCTGGCTCCAGTGTGAGGCCGTGTGCCAAAAAGAGAAACAAATACACAAAAACAACAACAAAACCTTCAAACAAAGAAAAAGAATCAAACAAAAGAGAAAAGGGCTATCCTTCGGGATCCGAGCTCATGAGAACTATGCCTTTCTTGTTCTCTGTCGTCAACGGAACCCATGCCCAGGCTTGTGGAGATGTTACATCCTTCCCAAGTATAAACTGAAGAAAGCATAACTTAGAGTCATTTGTTTATCATTGTTTTTGTTTTGTTTATGTGTATTCATGTGTGTGTGAGCATGTGTATACATGTGTTCATGTGTGGTATGTGCACTTGCCTATGAAGGCCAGATATCGACACTGGATACTCTTCCTGAGTTACTTTCCTCCTCATTTTTATTTATTTATTTGTGTGCGTCTCCTTGTCTATATGTGCAACATATGAATCAGTGCCATGGTATCCAGAAGAGGGTTTCCATCCCCTGGAACTGGAGTTACAGACAGTTGTGAGCCGAATCCAGGTTCTCTGGAAGAGAGCCATCTTTTCAGCAATGTGACTGAGACTTTTAATCTCAAAGCCCACCCTCAGTGGCCTACCTCCTCCATTATTAGGTCGGCACCACCTAAACCTCAAACATCACTGGGGACAAAGTATTCAAATATTGGAGCTTGTGGGGACATTGTCATTCAAACCACTCCATTCAACAGTACCACCCAGGGTCCTGAACCTTTAACAGTAGGTTCTTATTGGACTTTCCAGCTGCAAACTTTAATAATAGTATTTAGAAGTGCACACTGTGATGTCAGAAAAGATGGCTAATGGGAAGGAGGTCAGCCCCTCAGCAAGACGGGGAGGGGGGGGCAGGCTTGGGGTTTTCATTTTTAGTCTAAGTGAACTAAAAACAAACTATAGTTTGGAGAGATGCCCAGTGGGTTGGAGTGCTCGCCTTTCAAACATGAGTACCTAAATTCAAATGTCTGGTGCCAATATGAAAAGCCAGGTATGGCTGCCTTTGTCCTACCATCAAACAACTGAGATAGGCAGATCCTGAGAAGTCTTTGGCAAGCTAGCTTGGCCAAACACATAGAAACACTGACACAAGGGAAAAGGATGGAGAGGAGAATAACAGAGGAAGACACTGATACCCTGCACTGGCCTCCTGCACATGTGCATGTGGACACTTGCAACTTTACATATTCATGTGTACGCACTGTGCACACATGACGTGTGTACATACACGCACAATTTAAAAGCAAACTCTAGGTGTTTATTTCTTATGTAAGAGTTGGGAAATATACAATGAGAAGTTTATTTTTTTTGTTGTTGTTTTTTTATTTTTATTTTTATTTATTTATTAAAGATTTCTGCCTCCTCCCCGCCACCGCCTCCCATTTCCCTCCCCCTTCCCCATCAAGTCCCCCTCCCTCGTCTGCCCAAAGAACAATCAGGGTTCCCTGCCCTGTGGGAAGTCCAAGGACCACCCACCTCCATCCAGGTCTAGTAAGGTGAGCGTCCAAACTGCCTAGGCTCCCACTCAGGTGGTGAAAGGAGACAGAGACAGAGACCCACATTGGAGCACGGGACTGAAATCTCAAGGTCCAAATCAGGAGCAGAAGGAGAGAGAGCACGAGCAAGGAACTCAGGATCGCGAGGGGTGCACCCACACACTGAGACAATGGGGATGTTCTATCGGGAACTCACCAAGGCCAGCTGGCCCGGGTCTGAAAAATCATGGGATAAAACTGGACTCACTGAACATAGCTGACAATGAGGACTACTGAGAGGTTTATTTTGAAAATAATTTATTGAGAAAAAGGATTGGGAGTATAGAAAATACAGTATTCTTGTCAGTCACATACAGTTCTGTGAATAGTATGATTCCCTATGTTTTTCCCATAGTGTCTTTTACCAATAGCAATATATTACTGTGATTGTCCTAACATTTTGTTTCCCTTCTATGAGACTTGAAATATGCAGTGACTTTAGAAATTATGTTTGTGGTCACACTGTGCATGTGGTTTTTTTAAATTAAATTTTTTATTTATTTTACATACTAATCACAGTTTTCCCTCCCTCCTCTCTTCCCATCTTCCCTGCTCCTGTCTATCCCCCCCATCCACTCCTCCATTCAGAAAGGGGCAGGCCTCCCAAGGGAGTAGACTCTCCCTCCACTCCCTCGTCATCTCTGAGCACCTGGACGCCGAGGACCCTTGCTCAGTTCCCCCAAATCTCATCTGCTGTGATGGTGGTCTGCTGGGTTTATCAGTTTACAGATACTCTGATATTGGTACTGGGGTGGGTCTTCATACTTTTCAGAGGCTTTTAAGTTCTGTCTCCAGTGTGAGGCTAGGGTAGAGTTGTGAATATTCTGGAAGATATAGAGACACCTGTATATTAAAACAGGCTGATCACGCTAGCCTTGGAGTTTAAGTATCAGAGACCGGGATACTGGGCGAGGAAAAGAGGGAAGAGGATGTAGGGGTCACTTCCCTCCTGTTATTTTCTCTTTGGTGTGAGTGACTGAGGGAGTTGGTAAATGGAATGGGAGGCGCTGAGCGAACCTGTGTTGGCCGGAACCTGTGTTAACCTCGTGTTACAGAAACAATGTTCTTCGCGCTCTTTTTGAAACATCACAGATTATGCATACAGGGCCTGATGTTCACCAAGGAGACATAGCAAAATCTGATTTTGAGGTGTTCTATGAGCCTTTTCTCTGTGAGCCCATACCCTAGATTGTGTTCATGGTTCTCAAACTCCATCCAGGGCTGGCTTCTGCATTCTCATTAATGCTCTTATTGACATGCTGTAGGCATTAGCCATTGGCTGATTCCAGCATCCCCTGGTCAGGTGCTGCTGAAGCCTCTGCTGTACCTGGCCGACTTTTGCAGATGTCCACAGAGTCATCACAGTTAATAAGGGAGGGAAAACACCAGTTGGAAAGCTGGAGTGGAGAAGACGACCTGGGAAGCAAAAGAAATATATGGCGTGCGGGCTTGGCAATCTCCTTTTGAACCTATAGTCTTCATGGCTCTGTGCCTTATTGTTCTTAGGGAATCCTTTTTGCTTTTCAGGGTGAGTGACAATATGGTCAGCCCACTGAAACCAAAATGCAAGTGTTTCTTGGTGCCTCCGGTGTTCATCGCTCAGGATGGTGGTTAGGGTTTTTAGTTTTTTTTTTTCCTTTTCTTTTCCCTCCACCCACCCCTTTCCCTTTCAGCATTTTAGCAGTTGTGGGAAGCCAGACAAATGATTTTAAATGCACAAAATAAAAGTCATAAACTGTAGAAGAAGCCGAGTATATTGACACTCATTTATCAAAATACTTAAAAAGCCTGCACTAAATGGTGTTTGTGCTGGGCTCGCACATTTAACTGCACGCTCTAATTGTCCTTCCTGCCACGTTTTCCGGGACCAAACAAGTACCTGAGACAGCTGTGAGGTGATGTGAAAATTGTGTGTGGGTGTGTGTGTGTGTGAGAGAGAGAAAGACAGAGAGAGAGAGAGAGAGAGAGAGAGAGAGAGAGTGTGTTCTGGGGATCCGGCGGAGGTTATCAGCTGTGGTGGCAAGCATCTTTGCTTACTGAGCTGCCTTCCAGCTCCATGTATCATTTCTGAGGTGACACCTTCAAAGACAGTGTTGGTAGTATGTTTTGTGACCTTGCTTCACGGTGGAAGGAGATGCCAATTCCTGTTAGAAGTTAATGAGAATATCTGATCCCTTCATGTGTCTGAATTCAGGGATCTTCTACCAGGCCATAACCCAGGATAAAGATGACAATACCTAGTCCATGCTAGTTTGTTCAGAGTCTGACCATGGCCCCCTAATGTTATTGAAGACCGTTGCAGGAGCAATGACCTTTCAATGGAGGAGAGTCTTCGCGGAGTGCTCCTTGTCCACTCTACCAGGCCTGAGCAACAGATTGGTGAATCTAACCAGCGTGGTGTCTAGACTCTTCAGTGTGCCCAGTAGTAGAAGAAACTGGTATTAAACTGGCTGTGGGAATATCCAGAGAGTTGCTTAGTTGCCTAGGTGATAAAATATTCTGCGATGCTGTGAGGACAGATCATGAGTTGTTTGGGATGGGCTGTGGAGGTGAGGGAAGGCCTGCTTAAAGGAATCCTCATGTCTGTCTAGGGTGTCTTCAGGGTGGCTGGGTTTGTGCAGGGCCTGGACTGGCAGAGCCGAGCCATAGGACACCTGCACGAAGCCAGCAATTGTGGATGAAGGATGCCCAGAGCTGTGTGCGAGATGGACAGACAGCTGCAGTTGGCGTTTTGCTCTGTCGTATTGGTCATCCTGATGGAACAGACAGCCTTTACCTTTCACTTTGAGAGCATGTATTATTTAGTACTTTCGGAGATGGATTCCTAAAAGCTTCAGGGATTCATATGGATTACCAAGGGCTAAAAAATTAATTGCAAAAATTTAAAAAAAAAGGGGGGGAGAGAAAGAATGGATTGCAAAAAATTTAACAACCTCTCTTGCAGGAGTTAGAAACTTGGGAAAAAGTGTTTGTATTTTTTCTCAAGTTACTTAATATTTTTGCTCAGTCAGGTTAGTCTTGAATGTACGGGGGAAAGCTAAGGTGGCAGGAAGGGAGAGGTGCCGGTGCTTTCTGTTTGCTGAACCATTAGAGCTGTGGTGTTTGTAGAAATGCAAGCTTTGCTGGTCTGGGCAGATAAGGGCTGTCACACGTCTGGGTTTTTAAGGCGACAGGCTCCATGCCTGGCAGAGGCTCTGAGGTGCACACCAGGATTGGGCTCTGCTCAGAGGCAGGAATGTGACCAATCTGGTCGGGGCAGTTGGGGAGGGACTCATCTCTCCTCACTCCCATATACTCTGGCCCTGCTTTTCAATTTGGACTCCATCAAAGCAAGGTCTCCAGCCGAGGGGAATGCATATCTTCCCGACTTCACAGAACATGTACTGCTGGCTTGGGAATTGAAACCACATTTGGAAGCCGGGCTGAGCCAAGGAGAAATGGAAGTGACACCCGAGGCCACAGATGGAGCCAGCCGAGAGTCACAGGCAGGTAAAGGAGACTCGCCCAGAACAGTGCAGTTTTCTTCGACTTTTTTTTTTTTTTCACAGACAGTAAACCAAGGCACGATTCAGTCAGACAAAAAGTGGTTTGAAAAATATTGAGGGACAGATTCTAAATGATTTTGGTTTTTGGATGACCGAGCAGTGTTTCAAACAAACATTCCTGTAATGTTGTTTGGAAATGTGTCAGTTTCAGAGGGAGGATTTGACAGTGCCTGTTACTCAAGATGTTTTGGAACCCTGATTCAGTGTGTCGACCAGACTTCTGCCTTTTTGGTCTGCTACTTACTGCCTGTCAGTTTTATGTGTGGAGGGATTAGTCTCGGCGTCTAGTATACTGATGGTAAAAACAAGAAACAAAAAAGAATTTGCATCTTCCTTTGAGTTTGAAAGTTTACCCAGAAGTGTCTGTTGTGTGGAAATCATGTTGGGGTAGGGATCTGACTTCCCGTCTCCCAAACGAAAAATGGGCAAAGGGGCTGAAGCGTGACACTAAGTCTCCACCGAGAACATCTTGAGTAAGCACCCTGTATCCGTTTCACTTGTCCATTTCTACCCTGGATTGTTCACTTGTCCATTTCTACCCTGGATTGTTTTCTTCCTGAGTTATTTAAGCTCTGCTGGCTCTGTTTGAGATGGGCTGCTTGGAAACGTAAGCACAGCGGGCTACCTGCTTACCCGCTTTGGACAGCCCTGTGCTACTGGTCTGCTAAGAGGCTGGTTAGTGAGGTATGTTAGGTTCTCGAATGTGGGGGCAGCGGCCAGGTGGGGCACTGAATAAGAAGTGTTGGAGTGATCCTCCTTCTGGGGGATCAGGGAATGAATGTTTCCCAAAGAGTGGGATTTTGAGATGGTAAAGAAAAGTCTAGAAGAGTACCAGACCTGTGGGAAAGTTAGGGGAAGGGCACATCTTCCGTGAAGCATGTGTGAGCATCAGTCGTCTGGTGAGCTGATGGCTTCTGGTTTGTAATGTGTCTGCTCTCTCTGCCCACTGCTCCATCCAGCCACATGAGGTGGGTGGCTGCTTTTGGCTACATGGCTAGTGCCCTCTGTGGTCTCCCCCTGCCTGATGTGCTTGCTGGTCCTCAGCCATTGGCTGGCTACCTCTTCTCTTTCTGGGATTGGACATTGAACCTCTGTCTTGACTCCCATCCAGCGTGGATTCCATGCTATGATCCGCTGCCATTTGCCTGGTGGTTTGCTTCAGGACACCTGCCGCCGTTGCTAATGGCATTGTTTACTTCCAGGTCCTGTTGTCTACTCCGTTCTCAGTGCTTCGGAGAGTGCTTGTCCTTAGGATGACAGGTCCTGGGGATGACAGAGTGAAGAGGTGTCACTCAAGAAATAAAAGCGCTTGTAACAGACCAGGCCATTACCTCTGTTTATTTTTTGAAATCAGAGGTTGTTCCAACTGAGACAATTAGGATTTCTCTTGCCAATTCTTATTTAGAACCTTTGGGTGTGACTTCAGAGGAGTTATTTCAGAGGGAACAATTTGAAAAAGAAAGCTAACTATTAAAAAATTCAAATACCTAGCGAAGAAAGAAATAGAATTTGGAATAGTTGTTATAAACAAAAGGAGAAATTAGCAGTTTCAAAGAAGATTATCTGACGAGTATCTTTAGATACAATCATACTTTATATTTTAAAGCTACTTTTTACATTTTTTACATTTAGTTTTCTGACGTTTCCTGATGATGTTGACAAGTTGCTCTTATCTGTGCTCTGAGCACTGTGTTCATATAATTAATATCATTACAATTCAACCCACTTAAACACCTTAAATTACATAATCATCAGTGATGTTCTCACACTGATAGGATTCTTTTATCCCAGTAACAGACATCTGTGGGTTCAACTCCACCATCATTTTTCTCCACTAATTCTGTCATTTTTCCTTTTCCTCCCTCCCTCCCTTCTTCCCCCCCTCCCTCCCTTCCTTCTTTCTTTCTTCCCTCCCCCTCCCTCCCTCCCTCCCTCCCTTCCTTTCATCTTTTGAGGCCAGATCTTTCTGTATAGCCCAGACTGAGTTCCCTGTGTACCTATGCTGGCCTTTGTTTGTGACTTCCCTGGCTCACCATCCCCAAGTACTGTAACTGCACACCCGTGCTACTGCATCCAGCTTTTGTCAGTTTTTGTATCTCACCCCGCAGCATCATTTTGTCGATATTTGATTCACATTCATATTTTCCTTATGTGTGTCATACACAGCTCAAGACATTTTTCGTAGCCTGGAATAAGACTGCAGAACAAGAGTTATTTTTGTATGTTCTAAAGTAGAAGGTGGAAAATGTTCTGTCCACTGGCATAGTGAAAGAAGGGAACGCCTAAAAGTAGATTGTTCAATGATTGTGACTTTGTCCCTTGGCATTTTTCTAGTGAGAGTGTCCCTGCCTGGAACTGTTAGCCCAAGGGATGGCCAACTAGCATCTCCAAGGACGATGTGTTTCCAGTCACACCTCTTGCCCTGGGTATCTGATTCCCAACTTTTGCTCTCTTTTTGGAGAAATGGAAAAAACAACAAACAAACAAACAAAAACAAAAATAAAACAAAAAACCAAAAAGCGGCCTAGAATTTTTCTTAATTATTTGAGAATTTCATTCGATCTATTTCTGATCCTATTCCTCATCCCAACCCCTCCCAGGTCCACTCCACTTCCCATCCTCTCCAGCTTCATTGTCCTCTGCGAAGACATGCACCTACTGCCTTGGGGTGAGGCTTTGGCTGTCTCTATTTATGAAGAACATTTCCTGCTTGCCTCTTGGTCTCGTTCCCCATTCCCGCACTCATT
>NC_022030.1:13820742-13826059 GCF_000317375.1 Microtus ochrogaster
CCAGCAGCTAGGCCTTAGCGATGGTGAATGATGATTTTACGATCAAGTGTGTTTCAAGCGGACGACATGAGAGAAGTCATATTGTGGTCTGCTCAGTGTGGCTGGAGAATAATGATGGTTTTCACTTCTGACATCATCACCTAATGTTAGGTTTCTGTGCTTGGCTCTTTGCCCTGCCAAGGCTAAAAGTGTTTTGAGACCTTATACTTCCCCAGAACCATGCACCTGTTGCTGACTATTCTGAACGATGAAATCCACAGCACTTACTTTTGCTTCCTTTCCCTCCCACCTCTTTCGGACCCAGTCATGGGGTGGGGGTGGGTTGGGGAGATATCAGAGAGTAACTTGGAGAGCAGCTGAACTCACCTGTCCCTCAGGATTGTGTTTTTGATGCATTCAGGAGCAGTAATGCAGGCTGTCTTTGTCTTCCTGTCACTGAAAGTCACATCTCAATGGCCTGTCAGTGCACGGCATGTGTTTGTGCCAGAGTTCAGTGAGGTGGCGCTAGCTCTGGCAGCTGCTTGCTACCTGACACCTGGAACCGTGGTGCTCTGAATTTCCTCTTGGCATCAAATGTGTTTTGGCTGTGACCGTGAGGAAAAGGAAGTATTATATAGTATCGCTTACTTTCATGAAAGGAGCTTTGAACTCGCCGGACTTCCTGTGGGTCCAGCCAGTGCCTTTTGAGCCAGGGAACTGCCCTAGAGGGCACACGACCCAGCAGAAGGAAATGATCCCGGGCTGGGCCACAACCTAAGGCAAGCGCACTTATGGAATAAGTTTGGGGTTTTCCTTGCTGTCATAAAATGTCAGTTACCTTATCTTCCGAGTGGGGGTTAGATATTTGATAGGACTTTACCTGTAACAGTGCCACGGGCATCAACGGGAGTCGGTGTGAATGAACAGTGAAGGCCAGTGAACTCCCAAAGTGGATACTGACTGAATCACGTGCCAAGGACTGAATGCGAACATTTGTTGTTGTGGCTTTGTTACTGAATTGGCATCCAACTGGAAGTTATTTGAGCTCAGTATTCCTAATTAAAAACCAGCCTTGTTATAGTTACCATATTTATACCTCTGTGGCGAGGCAGTCTTACACAGGGATACTGCCCAGGGGCGAAGGCTTTTATGACACAGGGTATAGGTGGGCAAGCTTGGCAATGGCTTGCTAACTGTAGGGGTTGCTTCTGGACCCGGAGTGCCTGTCTCTGTTGCTACCCTTTTTCCAACACTGCTTCTGAGCTCGCTCCTCTGCTCCACCTCCCCTTTTGTGCTGAAGAACAGTGTGACTGCAGGCCGGCTTTTTCCTCCTTCCTGCCTTTAGCAGAGCTCATTCCAATCTGCCTCTCTCAGCCCCTGCCTTTCCTTGTTCCTTTGGCATGCTCTGGCCGGCCTAGATCCTTGCAATGGAGACACAGCAGGTGCCATCATTATCACACTTGCCTGGACTAGGGACCAACTCTTTCAGGGCCGTAGGGTCCCGAATAGAGTGATCGCCCCGGAGTCTATCAGTCAGATAGACCGGGCCCACACCAGCTGCCTACTGGGAACCTGTTGCTCACCATCCTGACGTGGACATGCTGCCTTGAGACTGACACTTGCCCTTTCCGTCTCTCAGGAGGGAACTTTCTTGTGATGCTTCCACAGGCTGAGGTGATAGTGAAGTGCTCGCTACGGCAGAGTCCCCAGTTGAATTCCCTGAAATGACGTGAAACAAATCTCAGTGTGCAGGCAAGCACTTGTAACCTTGATGCTGGGGAGACAGAGATGGGAGGATCCTTGAGGCTCACTGGCCAGCTAGCCTAGACAAATTAGCCGATAAGAGGCCCTTTCTCAAAAACAAAACAAAAAAAAAAAAGAAACAAACAAACACCTGGGGAAGGCCCTCAAAGATGACCTCTGACATCTACAAGCACGTGTATCCGTGGACATTTACACACATGTGCACATATGCACACACCCTACCGGATGGCAAATGCCTCCAGTTCTTCTTTCGGGGTTGTTCCTGGCTTGTTATGACCTGACTTTTCCACTTTCTCCGCAGTCCTGGCCCTCACTGTCATAAATAGATGCTTATCTCATTTTCAATGGAGAGAGCGCTGACACGCGAGAGTCTGAGTGGGTGGCGTGTCCATGTTTGGACGAGACTGTCTTGGTGTGTTAGCAGCTGCAGGCTGGATCTGCCGATGACTCACGTGTGTGAATCCCTGTATCTTCTGAAGGGAGAGCACCCTCAGATTTGCAGGAGGACCTTTGCCAAGCAAGGGAAAGAACCAGAGTCCTGTGGTCAGGGTTGAAATGCAGAGAAGCGTCGGATGTACTGTAGGAGATGGTGCCCATGGAAGCCAGTCTGTAAACAGAGATAGGGTTGCCTTTCAGAGGGGACAGCTGACAGTGCGGGGCCTCTGAGCCAGACTGCAGTGTTGCACGGGCAATCTGAGATGGTGGCAGTAGTTAGGGACTAGGGAAATCAGTCCCTTCAGCTGCAGAGTCAATGGGAAGACAGGCAGTGACAGGTGATCGTGGAACAGTGTTCTGAGCCACCCTATCTGAACCCATAGGCTGGTAGACACCATTTGGTCATTTTTATAACAATAAAATAAATCTCTTGGACAATCTTCACACCTTATCATAAAGCTCAAACATTCTGGAACTCTCTAGAGACTGTGAAGTTTTCCTCATAATGCCAACAAATGTAAAAAAGAAACAGGCACCTACTGTCCCTTACTCCACAGTCTGCAGGTTGCTTGCAGAGTTCTAAGACATGGAACATGTCTTTCCAGATAAGCTGGTACGTGCCTGGGATCTCAGCACTTGGGAAGCCAAGGCAAGAGGATTTTAACAGATTGACTGACTGTAGCTTGGCTCCCAGAGTGGGACCAAACTGGGATTGAAGGGATAGCTCAGCAGTCAAACGCATGTATGAGCACTCCACTTGCAGAGGACCTAGTTTGGTTCCCAGCACTCATGTTGAACAGCTTACAACTGCCTGGAACCCAGCTCCAGAGGGATCTGGCCTCTGGCTTCTGTGGGCGTCTGCTCTCAAACACACATACCCCTCTACCTACCCATCTTTGGGGGGGAAAAACCCCAAACAAACAACTAAACTGAATGAGAAAAATATGTAGCTAATTCAGAGAAGTCTACTCTCCTTTCCTTTTTTAAAAATACCATTTCCAATTGCCTCTTTTTCAGTGTTTATATTTTGTTTACCTCTTGCTGTCTTTGTAAGTAACTGTTCTCACCATCCTGAGGAGCCTAGGCAGTGGTCTTCCTTCCTGCCATTAGGGGAGGTGTGTTGTAATAAGAGCAGCGAGGCTGCGTCCCCGGCACCCGGCCGCCTGCACGGCTAGCTTTACGCTAAATAATTACAGGGACACTGTATTCTTTTAAACACTGCCTGGCCCATTAGTTTCAGCCTCTTAACCCATTTCTAATAATCTATGTAGCACCACGAGGTGCGCTTACCAGGAAAGATCTTAACCTGCGTCTGTCTGGAGTGGGAGAATCATGGCGACTCCCTGACTCTGCTTCTTTCTCCCAGCATTCTGTTCTGTTTACTCTGCCTACCTAATTTTATGTCCGATTACAGGGCCAAGGCAGTTTCTTTATTTAACCAATGAAACAACAGATAGAAAGATGACCCTCCTCCATCAGAGGTGCCTATAGTTGGGGTGGCTATTACAGTGGCGCCTGCTCTAACCAGTTAGCCATGCTGGGTTTGTCCCATGGCTCTGGCAGGCCCATCCTGCTTCTGCAAGGCGGTTGCTTCACTTGGCATCCTGCAGCGTGGGTCTCTTTTGCCACAGATCCCTATAAGCTACTGCTTGTCTCTCTGTAGTGGTGGAAATCGTTGTCGCTCATACATGAAAGCAGCACTGGCTAGTAGCAGCAAACATGCTCCACACACAGGCGTGCACACCCTGCTGTGGGAGGAGGGAGGGCTTCTGGGGCTTAGAGCCCTACCCTGGCCCCCAAGGCTCCACAGCTGGGTGCTGACTTCCACTCCTCCTCACTGGAAGATGTGATGGGGTTGTTTCTGTCCCTCCGGATACTTCCATGTTGCTTTCATAATCGTGAGAAAAGTTGTCATTTTAACCTCAGACATAACTCTGAGGAATGGTCCCCAAACTTCCTTATTCCAAGTCAGTGTCCTTGCCATTCAAAAGACAGCGCATGATGGGGGCCTGTTTCTCAGCCTCTGGTGTTGGGGATAGTTTCTTACCTTTCAAAGTGGGGTGTAGATTTGACTTTCTGTAACTTGACTTTGCCAATAATGTCCTTTAATTCCATCACTATACTAATATGGTAATAAAGGCACTATTTTTGATTTTATTTATATCTCTGGTGCTTTGGAAAAATAATCCGATGAGAAATTACTCCGCCCATGAAATACCATCCTTGGCTCTGCTTTTTTTGGGTTTGCTTATTTTTATAAGAGTTTTTCCTGGGGTTAATTTTTTTTTTTTTGTAGCTGAATCACATCGACCATAATATGAACATTCTTATTGCGTGCCATTAACATCGTGTGAAGAATTCTTTTCATGTTGACTTAGGGATTTGCTAATCATCTTTAATGTGATTTAGAGCCAAGATAGAGTTTCATGGTGAGACAAGAAAGAATTAAAGAGATCCTGGAATGTCCTTTGAGTATTTGGAAAAGTACTGTTCCTTTTGGATTCTTCATAAATGGATCCAGCTAGACATGAATCAAAAACGTGGGAAAAAAATTGCCTCCATAGTGAACATGTACAGAGATTTTAAAAATGATGTTATTCCTTAGATAAGATGGAATTAGGACTGCTCCCATTCATATTTTGGCTGTTACTTTTAGAATCTAGAGATAGTTTAAAGTCCGTCAATGGATGTGTGTCACTATATGTGAATATTGTGGCATCTTCCGTAAGGGACTTGCCACACTAGGCTTTGGTATCTGTAGACAGGCCTAGAACCAATCCCTTCCAGATACTCAAGAGAACTGTATCCTAGATAACATCACTCTTATGGAAACATTAAAGGGAAGACTGAGAATGTGGCTCACTGATAGAGAGCACTTGTCTAGCATGCTCAAGGCCCCAGATTCCATTCCCAGTCCCTACATGGGGATGGGGTGGGGGAGATCGTTAATTAGATGTGAGACTCTTCAAGACAGAATAACTCTTTTCCCTGTTTGTATTCCTGGGTGTAAGGGATATAGATTGACAAGTAGAACCAAGGCTACCGTTCAGATTGTGATTGGCTCATAGAGCCAAGACTATGGTACAGATTGTGATTGGCTCATAGAGCCAAGACTATGGTACAGATTGTGATTGGCTAG
>NC_022030.1:13826370-13839710 GCF_000317375.1 Microtus ochrogaster
GGCATGTGAACCTGGTGGAGACTGGACTCCATCCGTACACAGGAGACTTCTAGGGACATTGGGGCTATGCAGTTGTGAGTACTGTAGAAAGAACTCTCGGGAGCTCCACAGGAGGGAGGACTAGAAGAGAACCTGGATGCTGAGACAGCTTTACAGGTGCATTGCTCCCGGTGACTGGGTAAACAAAAATGTGGGAAGGGTGTGTGGGGGCTGGTGAGGCTGTGGACTACTTTATGGTTACAGGGTCACGCTCCTCCATCTGCAGCTGTAACATTTTCCTTGTAGTTCCCTTGAAATTAGGCCCGAGCTTGATGGGAACTTTTTGGGGTAACTTAACCCAATCTTGTGAGGTTCTTTCAGAATCCTTTCTGGTCCTGCTCACCACACACAAAGCATGTGTGCTGCCCAGTGAATGCATTTACCGTGAGGCCATAACCTGGCTCTTGCTTCCTTTTGTTCTCCATGTAATCTGTGTTTCGTGGTGTGTAATTTTTCTCCAATGGGAGGAGTGTGAATTGGCAACCCTTGGGAGAAGGCAGGTGGGGAGAGGCCTGTGGAACTCTGTTGACACGTGGCAGATGAAACCCAGAGAGAAGAGCTGCAGAGAGGCTGAATGTGTCTAGCTAGGAACCCTCAGTTTTTAATGATGACACCAACTCATTAGCAGGAAGATAAACAGAGCTTGGTGTGGTGATCAGACACAGTCATAGAGAAGGCTTGCTTTATTGATTCTTGCTTTATATGTGGGAGACCTTTGACTGAATCATGGTCCAAAAACAGGCCAGATGGGGAAATCTGCATCAGCTCTGCAGACTTGTTTGCACAAGTGTGTCAGTGTGAACCCTCTGGTTTTGATCACTATGCCCTAGTTACTTATGTAAGATACTCACATTCTGGGAGGCGGCTTGAAGGGAACATACAAATTTTGTATGCTATTTTTACAACTTGCTTTTAAAAGTCTAAGATCATTTCAAGACAGAAAGTTTATAAGGATAGGAGGCAAGAATGGTCATCATTGTTTTCAGACAGAATGGCTATAAAGAAGTGCAAAGACCGTTCATATCAGAGATCATCATGCCTGCCACTGCTAAGCAGAGAATGTTAGCAGAGAATTGGTTGTCTTAGGAAACTGGAATTCTGCAAATTCAAGTCAGGTGTTATTTCAGAGTCAGATGGCCACATCCTGCCCAGCCTCCTTCTTTCCCTGGTATGAGAAAAATGACAGTGTAGCCTGGGCTTCAGTGTATGCTGTAAGGAAGAGTTGGTGGCCAAGGACAGCGCTGTGCAGAGGCGGCAGGAGACAGGCTAAGCTCCTCCCACTTGGACTCCCTGGTGATGGGGTGTGGTTTGGCACTCACTATCTGCTGGTTTACCAGTCAGGCTTGTGGGTTCATTAGTTTGGACTGACAGTTATAATATGTTGTTCAAAGCCAAGAGGGTTTGTCCATAGCCGGATAAAGAGACTGTGTGCCTTCCATGGCCCATTCAACTTACCTGGCTTGAAGGCGTGTGTGTGTGTGTGTGTGTTCATATTTGTGCATATTTTTATAAACACGTCTGTGTTTATGTTTGTGTATTTGTGCATACTTATGTGTGATTTATGTATGTGTTTATGTTTGTATGTGTTTGTGTGTGTGTGATGCTGGGCATCTTTCTTCCACAGAGGTTCAATGTTTGAATACCTTTACTTCTCTCTCTCTGCTGGGCCTGCCCATTGTGCTTGAGCTGGTTTGTTCTGGATTCTTTTTTTCCACTCCATTCTTGTCCTTCCTTCCTGATGAGAGCAGACTTGATTGGCAGCCAGTTGCTATGAGACCATGATCGGGTTAGTGGTATGTACCACATTTGATTACAGCTCTCTCAGCATCAGATTGCATAAGAAAGTGCATACGCTGGACGGACGCTTTTGATAGAAATGGCCTATTTGATTTCACACTAGCTAGGGACGAGGACACCATGTAATCTAACAGAAAAACATCCGTGCGGAGCAGGTTCCCACAGCCCTGAGAAGTTTTTAGAAAGGGCCTCCCGTGAGAGAGGAGAGAGAACTTTTAGGAGTTCCTTCAGATACCTTGGTAAACTGATGGTAACTTCTTATTTTCAGAGTCTCAAGGGTTTGAGGCAGCCCCAGCGCTTTGCCTAGAGTGTGCTCCTGCGGAGAAGCTGGTGTCTATAGAAGCCTGCCTTCTATGCTTTGAACTTGGATGACGTTTCCGCTTAGCCCAGTGAGATTGTTTTAGAAATTTCCCACAGTGGAAAGTTCTCTTGGACATAGGAAAGTTCAGTGGTCACTTTCAAAGTCAGCTGTGTGCCAAGAAATCACTAAAACAATGGATTACGTAGTGCAGCCTTGGGACATGGAAAATTTTAAAATATGTGTGATTCATATCATTAACACAGGTTGTAAGGCTTGGGACCTTGCATTAGAAAACAAAGAAAAATGACTTTCTTCTTTTTCTTAGAATAACTTTTTCCTTTGGAGAAAAGAATTATTTTTTATTTTCTATTATGTTTATTTTGCCTGTATGCAAGTATGTACACCTTGTCACCTTGTGCATGCATTGTCTGTGGAGGCCAGAAAAGGGTGTTGGCTCCGCGGGAACTGGAGTTTTGGAGGCTGTGAGCTGCCATGTGGGTGCCAGTAACTGAACCTGGTTCCTCTGCAAGAGCAGCAAGTGCTCTTAACCACTGAGCCATCTTTCCAGCCCCAAGTTTTAGTTTTTTTTTTTTTCAAGTTGTGACCTTGTGGTATTTTCTTTGTTATGCTTTGTATAGATTATGTTCTGTTTAGTTTTTATGAGAGAGGATTAAAAAAATTAAATTCTAAAGTAAGCTGTTACAGAAAGAGGTAATTGATATCATGCTACAAAATTTGTTCAGAAAGAATAAGGTTGGATGATCAGGCCTTTGATTCAGACTTCCTTTTGAGTAGTTATTGTATTTTCCCAGATCAATACTTTCTGTAGGGAAAGTATTGTTACTGTCTCGATCTGAACGTGGCTACCTTTAACATTTGTGGGACGGCTCAGCAGGAAACGGTGCTTGCTTCCAGGCCTGGCCACCTGAGTTCACGTTTTCTGTGACCTCTGCTGGAGATGACTTGGCACATGCCCTTCCCACATAAAGAAATGTGATGAAGATCTTTTTGAAGTGTTCTTTCTTTTTTGTAAGAGTAACCATACATATTTACGTACCAAAGCCTGCATTTATAGTGTCTACCTGCACTTAAAAAGAGAAACTGTAATAAGTGGGAACCCACACAACTATGCCAGTAAATGCGCTGGGGTTTACTAGTGGGCTGTGGAAAATGGCTCCTGTTGAAGATGGGTGCCTGAGGGTCCTCTTTCCGTTCCGATTGCGTGAGGGGCATGCTTCAGTTCGTGTCTGTTGCTTTGAGCACTTAGCTCTGTCTGTGGAACAGAGACATCTTGGTTTACTGATGAGTGTTGCGCATATTCATAGCCATCACGGAACCCCTGGTGAGAATGTGAAATGGCGCAGCCACTTTGGAAAGCGGCATGGCCTTTGTTCAGTATGTTTATTATAAAGTTCCTTTGTGATTCTGCTCCTGGGGATTTATGTGTCCCCAAGAGAAATGAGAATGTGTCCATATAAATAGTTTACGTGTGGATCTTTAGAGCTGAATAATAGTGCAAGCGTGGAACCAATCCAGTGTCCTGTGACCTGAGGAATGTGATGTGTCTTATCCGTGCCACAGAATGTCATGCTGCCTCAAAGGATAACATACTGATCTATGCTGCAATTCGGAATCTTGGGAAAATGCTAGCTAAAAGAAGCCAGACACAGAAGATCCAATCCCGTTGATTTCATTTATAGGAAGTGTCTAGAACCAGCAAAGCTCTGGAGACCAGAAGTAGGTGGTAACCTCAGCCCTGGGCTGGGTGAGGAAGGACGTGAAAATGACTGCTATATATTAAGGTGAAGAGAGACTGCGCCATTGATGGTGGGGACGGTTGCACACATTCTGGAAGCATACTGACCTCTGTTGACTTGACACTCCGTTCATGGTTTCATTTCAGTGAAGTGCTCGCTTATGTTGGACCATTCTGATTTTTACTGTCAGATCCCATTTTATACACTTGGAGAATGAGGCTCAGAGATTTACTTTGCTCCCAGACTCACAAGTCTATGGTCTTCTGATCGAGACAGGTTATTTTTAGTTGAACCTCCTGTGGATCCTGACAGGGTTGCATACTCTGTGAAAATCTTCAGACTAAGTACAGTTTCTGTTTCAAAGGAGGGAAGAGAAATAATAGATCAATACTAAGAATGTAGAGAAGGCAGTAGAAACACTTATTTCTCCCTTGCATGTGAGTCGATGATGCACATACAAATGACATCAAGAGACTAAGGCAAACATGCAAAACAGAAGTCTGGAAAATGAGTCAAAAAACAGTTACCTCTGACAATTCTTTGTGGTTATTACTTCCACCATAGCTCACCCTTCCTTCCTTCCTTCCTTCCTTCCTTCCTTCCTTCCTTCCTTCCTTCCTTCCTTCCTTCCTTCCTTCCTCCCTCCCTCCCTTTCTTCTCTCTCTCTCTCTCTTTGTTTCTTTGAGAAAGGTTTTCTCTGGGGTAGCCTTAGCTGTCCTGGAACTCACTCTGTAGACCAGGCTGGCTCACTGGTCTGCTTCTGCCTCCCCAGTGCTGGGATTAAAGGCGTGCTCCACTATTGTCTCATTAGAGCAGTTTCTAAGGAATTAAGAAGAAATTGAGTTTGGTGTCTTATTTTCTGAAGGCATACATGCATGCATGCAAAACTGAAACAGTAACTCCAATTGATTCCTTAAAGTATAGTTAATATGTAACTGAACTTTTCAGCTTTGTTGTCTACCCAGGGTAGACACGTGTGTATGCATCCTGTGTGTGTGTGTGTGTGTGTGTGTGTGTGTGTGTGTGGTAGTCCTTGCTATTAGACACCATCAAACAAGAAGAAAACTTACTATCTCTCTAGTCGAGCTGAAACATTCAAAGGCCCTTAGCTATCACTATTAAACAAAAACCAAACAAAACAAAACCCAGCCCAAGAGTACCTCAGGAGTCCTCACTGCTGCAAAGTGTAACTTCCTGTCTGGTACTGAGGCGAGGTGGGGTTAGATTTAGTCAGATCCTCTTGTGGGAAAAATAAAAAGGGCTTTAAAAAAAAATCAACAGGACATCCCAGTGTGCAGTTCGCAGGCGGCTTTTGTGTTGGCTTCCTCCACCATTTCCCTCATCCTCTGAGCCGCTGTGGGTGATGAGCAGCCTGGCAGCCACCACCTTTCGCTGGAAAAAGTGCAGATTGGATTTGCCCGGGCAGGTGTCTCTTCAGGCCTGCAAGAGATCCCCAGGTAAGTTTGTCAGTTGTGTGACACCTGGAGAGGGAGGCTGTGAAAGGGTGTGAGAGGAGGCAGAGCCTCCCTTTCTCTGACTACGAATGATTTGTGAGGCAGGAAGCTGCTGAAAGCAGGGCTTAACTGGTGACAGGCAGAGGTGGCCTGTGCTTCCAGATGCCAGCTCTCCGAGGAGCCTGACCGAGGCCGCAGGCGCTGCATCAAGTGTTTGATTTCTTTGGCCTGAAGCTGCTGAACATCACTGTGTCAAAGGTGTCTCACAGTATTCAAGGCGGCTCATGCGGTGTTGACTGCTTACTCTTGTTTCATTTTTCTTTATTGCGCATTGGTGTTTTGCCGGCATGTTGCAGACAGATGGGGGCTGCCATGTGAGTGCTGGGAATCGAACCAGTGCTCTTAACCACTGATCCATCTCTCCAGCCCCTGATGGCTGACTCTTTTGCTTTTCGAGACTGGGTTTCCCTCGGCAGCTTTGACAGGCCTGGAACTCACTCTGTAGACCAGGCTGGCCTCCAGTTCAGAGTAGATCCACCAGCCCTTGCCTCCCGCGTGCTGAGATTAAAGCACTGCCCAGTTGACTGCTTACTCTTAAAGAGAAAACTTTTCCTCTGTGTCAGAGTCTCATTGGTGTCCTTCAGGCTGGCTTTGAACTTTAGGCCTTCCAGCTTCACCTCCCGTGAGGGTGATTTTTGGTTTGCACTGCCACATCTGAGAGTGTGGTGTCACACACTGTCACAGCCCCAGGTCTGTGTAATATTCACTCTACTGTGTTGGCAGAAAAGGCCTGGCTCTAAATCACAGGTGGAGTTCAGAGCTAAGCAGGGGCAGAAGTAAAAGTTACCCCGGAGCACGCTGAGGAAAGGAGGGACTTCTGCTTGCTACAGGCCTGTCTGGAGAAACGCAGAGCTTTGGGAGGAGGCTGGCCTGAGATTTTTCCTAACTGGAGTCTATTTCCAGAGTGACTTAATCTTTTCACCAGTGATATTCATGTCTTTTTAAGTGGACTCATGAATATACTGGTTACACGGTCTGTCTGAGGGAAAAAAAATCCCCCCCCCAAAATGTGTTTTGGTGGCTGTGTATTTCCTGAGTCAATGTTTTCACCACCAAAAAGAAAAAAATTCTCAGGATCCTTAGTGGGTTTTTTTTTTGCTTTGCAATTCTTCTCCCCTCTCAATATTCCCCTTTCTAGCAGCATATGAGCAAGAGAATAGGTACATACTGCGAGCATCCTACTAAGATGAAAGTACCAGCTTGTATTTTTCGTAGTGATTAGCTTTCTTGGCAAAGTGTCGTGGGTGTCGGCGTGCTGTGATTCTCCACATGGCTCTCTCTCTCGCGCGCTGTGCGGCTATAACTATAAGGTCCCAACATAGGATCACGATGCCTTCCAGGGCTGTGACTAACACTCCCTGAACAGATGTAATCACGGTGACATTGTGACCTTTCCCGAATCTCTTTGGACCCTCCGTGGCTCCTCTTTTTCTCTTGCCTGATCTTTCAGCCTGCTAATCGTTGTCTTGCTGCAGAGGGTCTGGCGTGGCCAGAGTGGTTGAAATCAGAAACTCGTGAGAAGAAAATTATGGACAAATAGTAAACAAACGAAGTTACTAGATAACTTTGGAAATTTTTAATATTTTTAATGTTCTCTTGGTTGAACTCTGGTCTATTTATGTAGCATTTTTTTCCTTGGCTCTGGTGACTCTAAAGGCTTTGGGAAAATAGTATTTTTATGTTAGTAAAAATATTTCACGGATGTTATTATCATAGAAATTGGAAACCAATTATGTACCTGATCCCAAATGCTACAGGGGTTCAACATCTCTTCTTTTAAATTGAGCTGGGTTTAATCTTGTTTTGTAGTGCAGATTTATTTAGTGATCTTGACAGAAGTAAAGATGGTGATATTAATGCTAAAACTAGCGTTTTGGTGGGACGTGAATATTCCAAGGGAAGAAGACCGGAGTTGCAAAGACTATTTGAAGACCATCAGGGACACGTAGGTGTTTGTGAATGACCAGACGACATGACAGAGGTTCCCCTGGTGAGGAAATAACTTTGGGAGAGCCTGCTTATCTTGCCGCCCTTCCTGCTCTCTTATTGACTGATGAGGCTCCTTGTCTCCACTGACATTTCCTATGTAGATAGATGAATTAGAAGATTCAGAATTCTAGCTGTTCCTTGGGGTCACTGGTGTCCTGAGACTTTTTTCCAGGGGCTTTGATGTCGTTGGAAAGAGACCTTGGTTTGTAACTTTCCTGTAGCTCTCCGGTGGAGCCGTGTGGATTGGCGTAGGGGCACAATGTCTTTTGCCCCAACTGAACTGGCAGCTCTACCCTAGATGGACAAGAAGAAGGCATTATCCCCCCAGTACCCCAGTTCCCCACCGTGTGTGGCAGGAAGCAAATATCCATAGTGCTGTGGAGAGAACCTGTGAGTTAGTTCCTTGGGGAGGCCGAGGCTTACTTTCCCCTGCGTGTTGATGTTCAGGGTGTGGTGTGGGAGACTGCCTGTTGAGGGAGAAACCCAACGACAAGGTCACAGGGAACGGTTGACTCACTGGAATGTTCTAGTGAAGCAAGGTGAATTGGGAGCTTAAGAAATAAGGATTTCATCAGGAGCTGGGTGTGTGGGGTGTGTGTGTGAGAGAGAGAAAGAAAGAGAGGGGGGAGGAGAGAGTGGAGGGAGATTTGGAAACATTGCTAGGCAGTTCTCCTGAGCAGTGGCTCATTCTGGTGCTTGGGTTGTCAGCGTGAAAGTTTTGGGTTCCTCTTGGCTGTTGAGGTCTTTTTTTTTTTTTTTTTAATTCTTTTCACTCTTTCCTGTATTTAGTTAACATTTAATCATCCTGTACAGGCTCTACTCTGGGAGGTGCTAAGAGTCTACGAATTGCCTAAATGGGGCAAGGGATGAACTCTGGTGCTGGCTAGGAGGGTGGAACTTGGTCATCTCTACACGTATCTGGGCTGCCGGACTTACCACATCCATGGTCTACTCCATGTATTTGGGCTCCCTAATTTAGGAGGTACTCACTCATCTCGAGGAGCACAGACGTGAGAGCAGAGTGGCTGCCATGATGGGCAGTCTCTGTAACCTTCATGGCTCTAGAGAAAGGGGCCGGTGGTTCTGCAAACCAGGCAACAGCCTATCAGTTACAAAGGCGCAAGAATGCCGGTTAATCTTGGAGAAGAAAGGCAGGGGAGATGTGTTCAAGAAGACACTGGAACAGCGTGTGTCAACCTGTGGATTGTGACCCCCTTTGCGGGGGGAAGAGGGAGGAGTAGTGTTGAACGATCCTTTCTCGGCAGTCACAGCCCAGATTTCCTGATTATCAGATATTTACATTAAGATTTGTAACAGAAAACTTACAATTACGAGGCAGCAACAGAATAATTTTGTGACTGGGGTCACGGCAATATGGGGAACATAGGAAGTCTGAGAACAGCACAGTGGCACAGGCCTCTTTGATCCCAACGTTCAAGAGGCAGAGTCAGAAACAAGTGGGTCTCTGAGTTCCAGGCTAACCTAAGCTACTTAGTAAGACCGTTAGTAAGACCCAGCAAAGGGAAGAGATACTGAGATACTGTTTGGAGTCCTGGACCCCACATACCCCTGCCACGAGCTGTGTGAATCACCGAATCTCGGTGACTAGGTCTCTCAGACAGAATTCCCCAGGGGATGGTGTTTAGGATTTGCATGTTTTATAATAGCACCAGGTAAATAAAAAGTGTAAGTCGTGTGACTGTTTAACACTTAAATCGGTTGATAATGGATTTGGCTTGCTGTTTCGTGTCTAGGAATAGGGAATCAAACATATCGCATATGGTACTTACAAAATGTTCAAGCTTAGGTTTTTGTGCCCCATCCTCTTGTGGTGTTTTCTTCCTTGGCATCACCTGAGTGCTGCTTGTGCTGCTGATCCTGCATCTGTTTTATTTTTTCTTGTCACTTCTCTGACCCTTGCCTGGAGGGCACCAGGTGCTTCCTGTTTCCACCATCAGCAAGTTCAGGACTTGTTGGAAAGCGCTGTGATTGACTGTGTGGAAATGTGATAGGATCTGGGTCCAGTAGCCCCCTCATTCCCGTCTCAACACTTTGACCTTCATTTCTACAGCTCAGTGAGCCGGCAACTCTAAGTAGTTTTTTCCCACTGTCCCAGGGCTCGCATTGCTTGGTGGAGGAAGATGAGTCATAGCCTAGTTCTACTGTTGGATGAGGTGACATCCTAGTCTGGGACTGAGCAACACAGGTCAGGCTCTCTGTGCAAAGCAGAGGAATTGAAACGTGGACCGTGAGCCCAGCGGGGATGAGAGTGGCCGTGCCGGTGGAATCGCTCTCAAGTTGGAGGAGCATTTCATTTGAACAAACTTTTTGCCTCAAATCTAACTTTTAATAACACAATAACTTTTAAAATGTCTTCAAAGCAGTCTTACTGAGTCAGGCTCCTTGAAGCAGAATCAAAATTATACAAAATGGAAAATTATCTTTCTCCCTTTATCCCCTTCCCACGACCATGGGTAATAACTTTGGTGTTCTACTTAACTTTATGCTATGAATCTAACAATGTAAAGCTCTAAGTTCTCACAGGTAAAAATTTCCTTTTCTTACCAGAATTAAAAGCTTTGAGTGTTAGTGGCATGCTGTTACAGCAGAACTAAGCAACTGGGTGGAGGTGGCAAACACCTTTAATCCCATCAACTGAAAGGCAGAGGCAGGAGAACCTCTGAGTTCGAGGCCAGCCTGGTCACCTGCTGTCCAGAGAAACCCTGTCTTGAGAAAACAAAAACAAACAAGCAGATAAACAAATTAACAACAACAAGAACAAACCCCAAAGCTAAGCAAAAGTAAACTACAAACAAATAACGGAAGAATACAAAAATCGGGGTCCACATTTCTTGGCTCACTCAGCTACTCTGGGAGCAAGTGTGCTTTAGTTACTGAACTGCCGCCCACAGAGGGTAAGTGAGTATTTGAATTTGCTTTCTCATGAGAATTTCTGGGCATATTTATTGGTTCTCGGGACAAACCTTTCAATTGTCTTTTCCTACGTTGGTGCCCATTTTCTTCTTCTGCTGGCGTCCCTGATTTTGAAACTCTTACTGATTCCAAAAGAAATTTCTACAGAAAATGGTAACTTTTTGAATAATTTGCCTTAATTTCAAGTTTTAAGGTGGTTAACCTCTAACTTAAAAGATAGGCATTATTTTGCTGGTCTCTGAGATAGAGGTTTGAGTCTTTGGACTCAGACCCCTCATTTTTTCCTTTCTGTTGGACTGCTGGGGAGAGAGCTGTCATCCTAAACCATGCTGAGACTAGTCATTATTTAGGTATCCTTAATATTTTATTACATTTTCCATATGCTGATAATTAATTTCATATGTATGGCAAACCCAGAATTATTTAAGGTCCCCTTTCCATGTATTATGGAGCCTCTTAGAGTTGGGAGTAGGAGGCTGTGGAGTGTGAGCTGAAATGAAGCCAGTTCTGTTGATACTGACCTCAGTGAAACCAGCAGCTGAAGCGAGGTCTCAGTGGCTAAGGTCACTTGATGCTCTTAAAGAGGACCTAGGTGGCTCTCAGCACCCATATGGTAGCCATCCATAACTCTTGATTCCCAGAGACCCAATGGCCTCTTCTGACCTTTAAAAGCTCCTTCATACTGATACATATACACACACTCAGGCACACACATACATTCACTTAAAATACAATAAATTAATAAAATCTTCATGATGAAGCTTTGAAGGCTCATTTTGTCCTATAAGGGTATGTGCATAGGTACGCATCGCCTGTCTTAGCTGAACTGAGGGGAAGTATTATAAGAAATGGTGGCTATTTATGTTAATGGAGTCTTTGAAGCTAATCTAGAAAAAGCTATGTCTGGGTATTAAAGGCGGATGAGACTTTTGTTTAAATCAGGCCCTTTGTGTGTCATCATCCATTAGTCACTGATTTGTCCTGTCCTTCCATCCAGATCCGTGAGGGGTTTTTCACGTCAAAGCACTGAACTCTTAATTTTAGGCTCACTTAACTGGAGATGCTCTGATGTCAGGAAATGCACACCCGGCCAGGACAAGTGGACTGCAGTTGTTTGGAGGAATGATCGTGGCATGGTGCCCAAAGTGTTGTTTGCTGGTTTCAAAGTTCACTTTCATTGCACAGAAAGTATCCCCCCTCCCCCCACTTTCCGTCTGCAGGTTTGCAGGCAAGCAGAGAGGCTGGGCACCTAGCTGCCTATGTCATTCTCCGCTGCACTACCTATTTGCTTTCTGGTGCCCGTGTATAAAAAGCTTTATTTAGTCTGCAGGGAGGGTTGTTTCTCCATCTGGAAGAGACCTGTCACTGTAGTCTCCAAGTCTGATGGATGCTGTTGAACGTTGCTGCTCCGGATACTGTAGGAGGCTGGCTCCAAGGTGCTTGGCAGACAGACACCAAGCACAGATTCATGCAGCTCGCTTGCACATCACCACTGGAAATACTGCCAGATGGCCATCTGCCTGACCCTCCAAGAAGCAGGCCCTCTTATCGCACCAACACTGATCCTATTCTCTGTGTACAACCAACTCCTTGTTGAGAACTCAATGCCATGGCTGGTCTCCTGGCTTCTGACCTGACCTATTTTCTTGTTGACTTCAGAACAGCATGCCTTCAGCTTCTGCTTGGTCTATGGCACTTACCCCTTTTCTGGTGTTTGTAGCGCCTGGATTCTTTTGCCAAGGAGACTCATTGTTCTAGCAGATTCCCTTTCTGAGACTCACCCCTGCAGGGTTGCAGCTGCTAGTCCTCTGAGGCATTTGAATTAGTTAAGATAGTGGTAAATATGTGTAGCCTGCACAATTGTGTATGCTTTTAAAGTCAGCCCTTGGTAGGGAGAGGCAGGAGGACGGCTGCAGGCTAGCCTGGTCTACATAGTGATGCCTAGGCAAGCCAGGGTTACATAATGGGACCCTATTGAAAGTCTGCAAGTGGGAAAGAAAAGTGTGTATTTGTTATCTGAGTCACTAGTGTACAAAAGGAAAAGTATAGTCAGGGTGTGTCCGCATGCTGTGCCAGGAAGTAGTGTTGGCCTGGTGTTTTAGGATGAGTAATTCCTAGCCTGTTGGGTGTGCATTGGGAAGGATATAAGCAATAGTTTCTAAGTTTCTACATTTTTTTTCCATCCGCTTATCTGCCTTGTGTTGTGCTGGACCTAGAATTGGAAATAAATAAGTAAACAAACAAACAAACAAACAATGATCTGGTGAACTTGCATTGAGTGCCTGCTGTTTCCTTGGTCTTAAGACTGTTAGTGGAAGTGTTGCAGTGCCTTAAATGTTTTTTGTTTGTGGTTTTGTTGCAGTTTTGAGACAGAATCTCATGCATATAGAATCCTGGGATTGCAAGTAGGTGCATGATACAGTATCTACTTCAGGTGTTGCTGGGGGTACTTGCCGGGTAGGCAAGGACTTTTCCAACGGAGCTGAGTCTGTGGCCCTCAATCTGGTTGAAGTTTATTGATTTTACTCCCTGGTAGCCCAAGGTCACAGCATACACTTTGCAGACAGAGTGCGAGTGATAGGCATTTGTCCTGAATTAGCAGTACAGGAGCATCCTGCAGGGTCATCATCGAGGTGCTGGTAGGACCGCACTTCACACTCCAGTGTTGGTTTCGAGATACCCATCAGTCCTGTAGGAAGGTGGTTGATGTGAGTGCTCCTAACACCAACATCCCGACCCTACTGAGATGTGCCAACCAACAGGCAGATTGCAGAGGAGATGGGAAAAAAATGTTGCAGCTCTAAGCAACCTGGTCAAGAGGGCACTGTTTTGCTGTTCAAGTAGGTTAAAATTGGAAAACTAATTAGCATGTGAAAAGGTTCTTCTGCGGAAACGGCTGTGAGTTAAAGGGAGCAGGTTGACGCTTCTGAGTCGGAACACCCATTCAGCCTGAAAAATCCTGTCTTCTCATTTTGTTCGGTCAAAAGAGGAGAGAGAGAGAGAGAGAGA
>NC_022030.1:13839810-13854545 GCF_000317375.1 Microtus ochrogaster
CCCCCCCCCCGCGTCGTTTGCTAGCCTTGCTGTGGCTGGAGTTGAGTGTATCTGCTCTGCTGCCTCCAGCTGCTTGACTGGCACATGGGAGCCAGGTTTGGATGATTGAGAAGCGCTGCCAAGCTTGCATTTCTTTGGTACCGAGACTGACCTTGAACTCCTGATCCCAGTGCTGGGATGGCGGGTTTATGCCCCCATGCCTCCTTTCTCTAGTGCTGAGGGTTGAACCCAAGGCTGCCTGAACACCAGCTCAGTTGCCCCTGCAGCCTGGGTGCTCCGTGTTGGCTGCTTGGATGTCAGTTCACTCTGCTCTTTGGGACAGTTCTCTCTTGCAGTGGTCAAATACACCTCGTCCAAGAATTCTTCCCTGACTTCTAAATATGCGCTTCCCTCTTCTCTAGTCTACAGCTTTCTTCTAGGATCAAGTTCACATATTCCTACACATATTTCCCAACACTGCCTTTATAAGAGATGTTAATCTGTGCTGTTGAAAGTTAGTCTGTCTCTACCATGTAGGCCTGGGAACATGTTTCTGCTTCTCATTGGTGCATATCTGAGAAGGCTCTGAGTTTTATGGTTCTTATTGACTTGACTTTGCAGACTCATCCCAGCTCCAGGATTTTTGGCTGCTTGGAAATTATTTATTTATTTATTTATTTAAACCAATGAACAAGACAGAGTTGATTCAGAATTGTGTGGATGCATCCAGGGTACCTAGCAGTGGAATCCAGACATCTGAATGAAGCCATCTGAGGAATTCCAGCCCATTTAACTTTATTGTTTTGTCTTCTAGATCAGTAGTATGTGAGACTTCAATATAAATAACCATAGCTAGTTCTTGCTTTGAGAAAATTCACTGTAATTCATTATTTGCATTTTAACCCTTAAAACACCCCCCCATTGTTTTATTCATTGCACATTTTTTGGTGTGGTGCGTACTTGTGTGCATGTGTGTTTATATGGCCAGACATGATATGGGGGATCAGTTCTTCTTTTCTACCTCATAGACTCTGAGCATAGCATTCAGGTTGTCAGGCTTAGTGGCAAACAACTTTAACCAATAAATGAATTGTCAATCTGCATTTTTACCCTTCCTTTAGAATGATTTTATATTTAAATTGTAAAGATGGTTCAGAGAGTGTACCCAATCTACTCTTCTCTGCCTTAGTTAATACCTCAACATTATAGCTGTATTTGTTAAACAAATAAATTGTTATTGATATAACAATAACTTCTTCATGAAGTTAATTTTTTTTTTTTTCGAGACAGGGTTTCTCTGTGGCTTTGGAGCCTGTCCTGGAACTAGCTCTGTAGACCAGGCTGGTCTCGAACTCACAGAGATCCGCCTGCCTCTGCCTCCCGAGTGCTGGGATTAAAGGTGTACGCCACCATCGCCCGGCTCTTCATGAAGTTATTAACACAAATTTAAAATTTTTCTGAAGAGTGATTGTTGGTTTTTTAAAAAAATATAGCTGAGATATTATTTATAACACATCAAATTTTGGTTTGAATTCTTTTTGAGTGTGCTGAGATACAGAACCTTTGGTTTCTTATGTGTTATAGTTGCAACACATTCACAAAACAAACAGGTAAATACATATGATACGTGGATGTCTGTATCTAATATCATCACCTTCAGACCCCTGGTGAGGAGAAGGCTATTTTAAAGGCTAACATGGTCTAATCTCTCTGAATTACTCTGTAATAATGAAAAGAATTATTTATCAGTACCTTAGGTCTCGTAAGACATATATTTGTATATATGTTTTAGTTATTTATAGCCTTCTCAGGCAGAGATTATCATTCAAAATATTAACAGGTATGGCACAGCCCTTGACCAATCAGATTGAAGAGCAAATGATCACAAAAGATGCCAGCTCACAAGTGAATAAATGTCCTACTAACTTTTGTGTGCACTATAAATGTCTCTAGACATTATCATATGTCCCAGTTGGGAGCCCTAATGTAAGGCGGTTATAGCAGCCAGGCTTGCTGACAGTGAGTCCTCTATAGATATGTGTTATTGTTGATGTCTTCTTTCATTTCTCTTATGTATTTGTGATCAATTTAAAACATACAGCTTAGTGGGACATCGGGACATCAAAAGTTAAGTCACTATGTGTTAAAAATGAGGTTCCAGGCCAATGAAATGACTCAGTAGATAGAGATATTTGCTATGCCAGCCTGATGATCCGAGTTTGGTCTCTGGGATGGATGGTGGGAGGAGAGAATTGACTCCTGCAAGTTGTCCCCTGACCTTCACTTGTGTGCTCTGATTTGTGCATCCATGTACACAGTACACACACATGCATACATGCACGAATGCATGCACAAACAAATGATAAGTGAAAAGCTTAAAAGAAACCTGAGAACTTGTTTAAAAAGATAAACATATGTTTCCGTTGTTTTATGCTGAGAGTACATTTTTGGTTTGGGGACTATAGCTGAGTTGGCAGAGGGCTGGTCCAGCATGAGATGAGACCCTGGCTTCAGTCTCCATAAGTCAGGAGTGGTAGCTCCCTTCTGTAATGCAGGATCAGGAACCCGTTGTTATCCTTGGCTACACAGAGCATTTAAATTGGAGGCTGGCCTGTTCTGTATGAGATCCTATCTTTTAAAAAAAAACGAAGAATATGTTTTGAGGGACACAAACTTTATTAGTGATGCAGACTGCGGTAGAAGGGTTGTATAGATTCCTAGTTCGCTGCTTCTCTTCTGTCCCTCTGCCACCTGTGGAAAGGGAAGAGCTTCTAGAGGACAGTAGGTGTGGAATTTGGAGGCCAACCCCTTTCACCCACCCACTTCCTGCTTTGAGTGATTCCAGCAGCAGGCTTGGAGCCTGTACTTTGGTTCCTGCCAAATCCCCCTCATTTCCCCATGATGATATGTTATTAGCATCTTGATCCCTGCTATTTGTTAAGTTAATCTGCTCTTCGGCTATCTAGTACGATCACTTCTGTGAATTCATTTTGTAATATATACTCTTGGTGGGTGCAACTATGCTGGAGACAATGGAGCCCAACAATTTAATATCTACAAACAGGGCTTTATATTTTATATCTACCTTTCCTGTCTGCCTCAGAGTTCTAGAACAGATCCTTCAATGGTTTCAATAGTCTTTCTGTCATGCATTCTAAGGTAGCCATTTTCCTATTAACAGAATGAGTTTTTGACAGTCCTTAATCCACTGACGCAGAACAATCCATGAGACAAGAGGCTAAAAGTCCCATGCTAGCACCCTTGATCTCAGTGCTTCTGTGGAAATGTGGGTGGCCTTTCTTTAAATTGACTGCATTGCGTTTCTTAGTTAATTCTTATTTTGCTAATATTGGTTGATTATGAAGTTTTTGTGTTGTTGTTGTTTTCTTTTCCTTAAACCCAGGCTGGCCTCAGGCTGGTGGGTAGTTGAAGATGACCTGAATTTTGGATTCTCCTGCCTCTAACTCCCAAGGGTTGGGATTACAGGCCTCTGTCAACACACTGTTCTATGTGATTGTGTGAATCCCACCCAACTAAGTTCTCATAGCACTGCCTAAAGAGACCTAGAGAAACATTTTGCAGTGCTCATTTTTGTTATTATCACTGTCACTGGTTCCTCCCGTGATTCTAGTTACTTATTTCTCATAACTTCTTAGGAACCTAACTTCCGGGATCAGAAGTTTACTTTTAGAATTAGTGACATGGATTAAGTGATATTCAGGGGACTTAGGCAAGGTTTAGTATGTTTGAGAACATTGCTTTCAGTCACTATCTAGTTGCTTGTATTCTATGTTGTTTATTTGTATTTTTTAAAGGATTTTTAATTTTTATGTGCATGGGTATTTTGCTTGCACATGCATCTGTGTACTGTATGTCTGCCATGCCAGCAGAGTGTAGCATCTCCTGGGACTGGAGTTACAGAGAGTGGTGAGCTGCCGTGTGGGTACTGGAAATTCAACACAGGTCCTCTGAAGAGCTCTTAACCACTGAGCCATTTTGCCAGCAACCCATTTTTTTTAAATAAAGATTTTATCTTTGAATTTACACACACACACACACACACACACACACACACACACACACACACACACACCCCTATTGTGTATGGGGATAGGTGTGTGAGTACCCTCAGAAGCCAGAAGCCAGAAGAGGCTGTTGAATACTCTGGAGCTGGAGTTACAGAAGGTGGTGCAATGCTCCCTGTAGCTTCAGGGGACCAAATTCGGGTCTTCTGAAAGAGTAGCAAGCGCTCTTAACTACTGAGCTATTGTTCTAGCTTCTCCCCTTACACATCTATTTAGTTATTGTAACCTGCACATGCATGTGTTTATGCACACATGCCGTATCAGAAGACAACTTGCCGGAGCTAGTTCTCTCTACCCCACAAGTGGGTCCAGGGGATTGATCATAGCACCAGGCTTGATAGCAGATCGCTTTTACCCACGGAACCATTTCCCTGGCCCCAGACTTTTTAAGTTTTAATTTCTGTCGCTATTTGTCCGTAGAATCTCCTTTCCTATGTCTCTTAGATTCTGCTAATGACCTTTGAATGACCTTTGCCCATCTTGCCACCCCATCTCCTTTTAGTCTCCTTGCCTTTGTCACTTTCTCCCTCAGGGAACCATGTCAGGATTAAACATCCTGGTCAGTGTTCCATGGCATTCATTCCAAGTCGACCATTGACAGCAGTCCATGCAGATTCTGTATCTTTTCCCCCATAGTACTCCCTTGCTTCACATGACAATAGACATTGGCTGTATTCTTAACACGAGCCTTCTCAGGGTTTAGGTATACCATTATAATTGTGTGGGAGAAAAATTTCAGTTTTCTGTTGTGAGAAACATGCCCTTGTATAAACATGCCTCTTGTTTAAGTACTCCCTTGGAAACTGTGGCCAAGGCTGTTGGTGCCTCACCCTTATGGGGTATTTCTCTACACTGGAACGTCCAGCTGCAGGCTATAGCTGTGTGTGTCCTTTGGTAGGATAACCTTGTACCCAGAGCTGTCCGGAAGCTCCAGTTCTCATCAGCCCCTAGACCTTGACCGCCTAAGTGTAGTTGCTCCATCTCTTTGCATTGCCCTTGGCCTGCCTTTGAGAGGAATGATTCCACAGTGGGTTTTCCATCTGCCCCAGGGTTCCAGATCAATGGTAACTTGCTTGATAATGAATGGTCTTTCATTGTCCAACTTCCCATCTCTGTACTTGCTAGTTTTATGTCAATTTGACATAGGCTAGAGTCATTTGAGAGATAGGAACCTCAACTGAGAAAACCCTTCCCTTAGGTTAGACTGCAGGCAAACCTGTAGGACATTTTCTTAACTAGTAGTTGATGAGGGAGGGCCCAGTCCATTTTGGGTGCCTGGGCTTGACTGGTGGTCTTGGGTTCTATACAATTCACTCTGAGAAAGCCATGGAGAGCAAACCAGTAAGCAGCATTCCTCTGCATCAGCTCCTGCCTCCAGGATCCTGCCCTGTTTGAGTTCTTGCCCTGACTTTCTTCAGTGATAGACCATGATGTGGAAGTGTGAGCCAGATAAACCCTTTCCTCTTACCTTGCTTTTGGGTATGGTATTTCATTACGGCAATAGTAACCCTAAGTAGAACAATTCCTGTCACATTTTAGTACTTGCTGTATTTTTTGATACAACCTCTCAGAGAAATGACAAAGACTTGACTCTTTTCCCTTAGCATCGGCTTTGGCAAGGAAAACCAAGGTAGCCTATTAGGCAGCTCATACCATGACCTCAACTGCTGGAAGAAGGAGGGGGAACTTTTCAGAAGATATCCTCCCTGCCCCCGTCAGTCTACAGGGCACAGTTAAGCCACTGCAGGATGAAATTTAGCGTCATCAATTGATGTGATACCCTGTCCACTGCCTCACAGCACAGACTGACTTGGGGACCTTGCAGGATTTCAGAAAGATTACAGTTTTCACTTGTGGCCTGGCCCACGTTAGAACATGACCAATATTAGGAAGTGGGGAGGGAAACCCTTATTGTTTTTTTTCTAATTTTGTCCTTCATTTGCAGCTAATTATTCATGCCTTGGGGGAAAAATTAACTTAGCAGGCAGGACAATATTAGTTTTAATTGTGGGTTCAGTCCAGAGGGCTGTGTTTGAGTGAAAACCATACAGGAGTTGCAGGAGGAACAGATGGTTCTGTTTCTGGCTTCTCAGAGGGGCTTTGCAGGACTGTAAGGAAGGGTGGGGATACTAATCACAGACACAGGGCAGTTCCTGGGGTCACATTCATTATGCTACTACTTCCTCACTAATATTTATTTACTTACTTACGTACTTACTTATGTTTTTTTGAGACAGAGTTTCTCTGTGTAGCCCTGGTGTCCTGGAACTCACTCTGTACACCAGACTGACCTCAAACTCAACAATCTGCCTGCCTCTGCCTCCCGAGTGCTGGGATTAAAGGCCTGTGCCACTATTGCCTGGCCCTCACTAATATGTAAAGAAATTAAAAACATAGGCAAAATTCATACCACTGCCATCACCACCAATAATTGTGAAAACAAAGTCAAACCAGTTGTAAATATTTCTTTTGTTAAAACAACAACAAGAAAACCTGGCTCATTTATGGGGATTTCTACAAAATCATCTTTGGTGAGAGGGAAACCAGCTGTTACACTTTGCATCTGAAGTGTCCCAGACAGGCCCATGTTTTGAGCATTGCTTTCCAGGTGGTGGTGGGGCTTTGGGAGGTAGTGTAGCTCTTAGGAGGCTGGACATAGCTGGTGCAGATAGGTTGATAGGTCTGGGCCTCTGAGAGTTCTACAAAACTCTAGCTGTGGCTTTATACTCCACTTCTGGTTGACTGTGATGGCAAGAGCCTCCCTATGTGATCCTGCCACTGTGAAGTCCTTCAATTCTGCCATGATGGGTAGAATTCATCTGAATTGTGAAGTGAGATAAAATTTTCTTCCTTCAAGTTGCTCCTGATAGCTGTACTGGCCATAGTTATGTTAAAGGAGCTAATACAATGGCTTTTATTATTAATTTTTAATGACTGACTGAAGTGGGAATGCTGGAGAAGGCCTGGTGTAAACATCTAATGATATCCTTTCACATATAGACAGAACGATGCTTACCAGGGAGGGCAGGTGATGGCGGAAAATACAAAATAATCCCACACTAGTTCAGAATTATGTATAATAAAGAGTTATTTATTTAGTGGAGACTCTCAGATCACTGTCCTAGATCACAGTTCTCTGCACAAACGGGAAACAGGAACAGAGTCTAGCAGCTGGAAGTGAGAGCCAGAAGCAAAAGATTAAGCACACACTTTACAACTGCATTTATAATATAAGAGATCAGACCCAAGTGGGCTGGTATCTTAAAGGCTATTGGCAAAAGGAGTTCACACAGCACTTCCCCCTTTTGTTTAAATAAAAGAGTTTCATCCAAAACCTTTACAAAACTATGTAAACTAAGAACAGATATGAAGTATAAAGTTAGAATTACAACCAGCATAAACAATATTAAGCAAGGAACATATCCTAATCTTTTAACAAACATTCTATCCTAAGGAGTCTAAGTCTTATATTGAAAATGGCTTGGCTAGACCATAAGAGGACAGTAACTATGACTATTTAATCTTCAACCCCATCGAAGGCCTGAGAAGGGAGATAATATTACTTGATTAGGCAGGAAGTCTTTGTCACCGTCTAAGGGTTTGTTTAAATGAACTATTAGATCACGTGTTATCCCAAGAGCCAGTCATAGAGTAGAAATGTCTCCTAACAGTCTTTGAAAGTAATTAAGAGTCTGCAATCCGTCTCTCCTAAATTGAGCCTTTTGTGTTCTAATTTTCTCTAAACCTATTTTGTAACCTCGGCAATTGACAGAATCTCCTCTTTGTATTTCTTCAGGAGCAATTTGTAATCCCCATTTAGGTAAAACTTTTTTTTTCTTCTTCAGACATTCTTTGTAAAGTATCTGCATTTGAGTCAGATAACAAAGTGTCATCCATGTAATAGTAAAGTATAGACTTAGTAAATTGCTTGCATATTATTTCCAATGGCTGATTTACAAAGTATTGGCACAGGGTGGGACTACTGAGCATTCCCTTTGGGAGGACGATTCATTGTTATCTCCTAGTAGGCTGAGAATTATTATAAGAAGACACTGTGAAAGCAAATTTTTCTCTGCTGGCCTTGCACAACCTCATAGCCTTCTTTTCTGCTCAGCCCCTGCTGGAACTGGGAGCTCAAGAAACCCTTCAGCTCACTCTATCCAACATGCAAACTTCCAAGAACATTTGCTATAACATATATCTGCTCTGTTTTCTCTCTAGCAAAGTATAGAGTGTAATTTCAGAAAAGCCATGGTCACAGGACTGTGCTCAATGACCTTTGCTGAGGTCATCGCACAGTGCTCAGTGACCCTCACTGGAAATGAACACATAGCCCTGAGAACATTTGGGCTAGTGAAGGTTCACAGTTTCTGAGGGAGAGTTCATTTCATTGTTGAGCATAGACTTCAAAGGCATGAGACACTGCCTGTGCAAAGTATACTTTGGCAAGATGTGGTAGGCTGTTCTATACCTCAGCAGTTTCAGAACCTAAGCAGAAAACAGTGACATGCTGTGGTGAAAATTAATGGCAGCTTGATGTGGTGATGTGTTAGGGCCTTACCATGGGTAACCTTTGAGTTATGATTGTCATTTAGAACTTTAAATAAAAGTGTCTTGAAGACATACTGTGTGATGAAAAATGGTGTAGATTATCAGTTGCAAGTATCTCTGGTATGTTAATAGCTCATTTTTAAGTTTGATATCTATTTATTTTGAGATTTGAAGTAGCATTTTATTTAAATGCTGAGGATAGATTCAAGGGCCTTGTGTATTCGAGGGAGGTATTTAAGCACTGAACCAGTCCCTTGAACTATAATTTTTAATGATATTTTTAGCACTTATCACTTTGAATTACATTGTTTTTAAAATAACTTATTATTAAACATAATGATTGATGGATACATAGCAGCCCTATAGAAATGGAGAGTTTAGGCACATGAAATTCAATATCTATGTGATAGAACTATATATGTAAATGCTTTATTAGCATATTTTAATTATGCATAATGAGGCTCATTATGACATGTCCCTCCATGTCTATAGCATATCTGGATCATATGCTCCTCCCATTACCTTCTTTGTACCCTCCTTATTAATTCCTATTCTCTTTGCTGATAGAGCTCCATCTGCTTTAATGTTTGTTCTCTTTCTCTCTCTGTCCCTCTTTATCTGATTCATCCTAATTTGGTGACCTGATGGGGTTCATTAGGGTTATATGAGCACATATAACTGTTGTGGTGGTTAGTTGTGATTGTCAACTTGACACAATGTAGAGTCACTTAGGGAGAGTTGTACAGATTAGTTTGTTCTGTGACAGTATTTTGTAATTGGGTTGGTTGAGGTGTGAAGAATGTACCCAGCACTGTTTCATAGACTGGTCTGTCCACTGAAGAAAACGAAGTAAATGAACTGCATTGGCATGCATGTGTTAATTCATTGCTCCTTGCACTTGACTATGGACGTGATATGAGTGGTTGGCTCAGTCTTCTGCTGTTGTGACTTTTCAGTGATGATGGACTGTGACCTCCTTGGAACTGGGAGCTCAAGAAACCCTTCTTCCCCTGAATTGTTTTTGACTGAATAGTTTCTCACAGCAACAGGAAAAGAAATGAATGCAGGTACCTTACCAGTGCCTATATTATTGGAGAACATGTGTCTACCTCCCCAGCAGCCATTACCTGGCTGTAGATCCTCAGGTCCACATAAAGCCTTTCCCCTCCAGGAGAGGACAGGATGTAGAACTACATGGTGTTTATTATTATTGTTGTTAATATTATTATCTTCTTTTCTATGCCTTTGGTTAAGAGGTCAAAGAATGACATGGAAGTGATGGCTCAGCTGTTAAAACTTTGCTTACTGCTCTTGCAGAGGACCTGAGTTCAAGTTCCAGCACTCACTGTGGGTGGCTCACAACTGGCTCTAGTTCACTCAGTCCAATCTGGCTTCTGTGGGCACCTCTACTCTTGTACACCTACCCACACACAGATGCTGTTGGAACTCCTTCAGCCTTTAAGATACCAGTCCACTTTGGGCATGGTCTCATGTATGATAAATACAGACTAAAAGGCTAGCTCTCTTGGCTGCTGGATTGGGGTCCAGTTCCCAGAACATGCAGAGGACCGCAGATCGCTACCCTTGGTGAGTTTATCCCCAAATAAATAAACATTTGTTATACTCCATTCTGGGCTATTGTGGAATCTCTTGTTCAACAACAAATTGGCACCCAATGTGCCCACTTGGCCTGATGCAAGATTTGGCTTGGCTGGTCCACCTTGGTGACTTGGTACATGTTCACTGCCTCTGTGAGCTATGCTCACCACTTCAGCTCCAGGGACTCAGCTGGTCTGTGTTGCCATTAAGCTACAAGTAACATGCTGCTCACAAACCCCATTTAACTGCAGGACCTTTTAAAAAAGCTTGAGTTAGTGCTGCCAACAAGAACCAGGAAGCTGTCTCTTAAAGAAGCCATGCAGTTTTTGCTGGTAATGCTGAGTAGGAAGCCTCTTAAAGGAGCTTTGCCTCTGCAGGCCACCAGCAAACAGAGCCTATCTGAAAAATTGCCAAGAAGCTCTAATTGACTATTGTTTTTGTGAGTCTAGAAGCCCCACCCTCTTTTTCAAAGTTTTCCTAGGCTTTATATGGATGTATGTTGGCCCATGTTGGGCGCCATTTAATAAACAGAGACTGTGCCTTCATTTCTCGGCTGCTCAGCAAGTCACACAGAAACTATATTAATTATGACACAGTTTGGCCAGTAGTTTAGGCATATTTCTAGCTAGCTCTTACATCTTCAGTTAACCCATTTCTATTAATCTGTGTATCACCATGAGGCTGTGACTTACCAGTACGCTTCCAGTGTCGTTTTCCGAAGGCAGCTACATAGCATCTGCCTGACTCTGCCTACTTTCTCTCTATGTCTCTGTTAGGATTTCCTGCCTGGCTTTACTCTGTTAAGCCATTGGGCAAAACTGTGTTATTCATCAACCAATAAAATCAACACATACATAGAAGGACTTCCCACATCACACAGATATCCATGCACACACATTAAAAAAATAAAATAAAAACAGGGGTAGAGAGATGGCTTGATGGTTAAGAACTGTTGCTGCTTTTGCAGAGAGCCAAAATTTGTATTCCAGGACCCACACTGGGCAACTCATAACCACCTGTAACTCCAGCTCCAAGGCATCCAGTGCTCTCTTCAGTCTTCTCTAAGCCCTAGGTTGAATCTTAAGTGGCACATCTGTGTTGCTCCCAAAGAAAAAAAGAGAGGACATGGATTGGACGGAAATAGGTCCAGGTTGAAGGCCTGAATTGTTAGGACCAGCAGAGGGACCATTGGCTTTGAAGGCAGTGAGCATCATTCAGAGGTGCAGGATTTCAAGGTCAGGGGGATGTAGGTGGGAGGGGGTGGGGTGGCATGGGTTTTATGGCAACACTGTAAGGGAAAGCTAGAGGGCTTCTCTCTTGAGGCTGGTAGTCTGGGCATGATTATCTTGGCTCTGCTGAGTGATTAAAATGATGGCAAAGCTCACTGCATGGATTTTTAATATTTAAGACTGCTGCCAAAAGCTGAGCTCACCACTCTTCAGAGTGTGGCCGTGACCAAGGGATGAAATGCCCCCTGGTTGGAACAGCCCCATCAGTTTCTAGGCTGGATCTCAGCTAACACCTGCAGAAGGCACAGCGATCTGCTTCTCCCACAGTCTCCTTCTGTGCCCTGGTGAAAGGTAAACAGAGCCTGGGGGGCGGCGGGCCACATTTCCACTTTTCAGGTCTGTACATATGGAGTTGTGCCTGTGTGGAGTGTGTGTGGAGATGCTGAGCTGCGTGACTAAGCCTGGTTGGGGCTGGAAGCTCAGGCTATCTGGCAAGACTCCTGCTGCTTTCTGCTTCTACTTGTGTTGCTGTTTTCTAGTCTGTGATTTATATGCATGAATTGGATGAGTGGTTAAGTGACTGAGATCTGCACCTCCCCCAGCCTTGTGTGTGTGTGTGTGTGTGTGTGTGTGTGTGTGTGGCAGCCATGTCAGTTTCCTCTTGCTGCCAGACATGTCCCATTAGAGTTGATTTTCTTGTTTAATAGTACATCTGTAATCTTCCCGTTGTGGAGTTCTGTTACGGGTCTCATTGTGCTAAATGATGATATTGATGGGTTATGCCCTCTTGGAAGTGCTAGGGATGAGTCTGTTTCCTTGTCCTGTCTATCCTCAACAGGCTGCTTCATTCCTTGGCTCATGGTCCATGTCCATCTCAAAATCAGCAATGATGGGTCAGGTTTTAATACATCGCTGACATTGATACTGTCCTGCCTTCCTCTTGTGCCTATAGAGACTCTTGTGTTGACATTGGGCATGCTGTGTTAAGCCAAGATGATTGCCCCATTCTAAAAATAAATTGATTGACAACCTAAGTTTCACATGCTATTTCGTGTCTTGTCATGTAGTCAAGTGCTGTCACATGGTCTCACCATCAGGACATGGAGGTCTTTTGTGGGGAGACTGGATTTGGTGGCTTCACTGTTTTGTCTACCATAATGGGAACTCCTGGTCATCGTTTCTTTGTAAGAACATAGACACAATGAGTTTAAATGGAGAGTACTTCCTCATTTTTCTCTTGTCTCAAACTAATGTCATCACGCCATTTTAGCAACCAATTTACAATTGTTACTACTGTTGTTACTATTGTAATGATCTGTCCTGTCCCTTTGAGAGACAAGCCCCGCCCACTTCTTCCTTCTGCAGCAAGTGGATCTTCCTTCTACTTCCAGCCTGTGTGCTCTCTGCCCAGTCTCTCTTTGGAAGAGATGGTTGCTACCTTGGCTCCTGCTCTCTCCTCCCCCCTCCTCTCTCTCTCTAGCTCTCTCTCTTACTCCCTCTATCTCCCTTTCATTTCCTTCCATACCTCACTAAATCCTCACTCTGCATGGTGTGCCTGTTTGTCTCTGTCTCTCACCCACCGCTGCTCCTCGTGAGATCAGCTACCCCGCCAACGACCCACCGAGGTCTCTCCCACAGAGGCCTCACACAGTTCTTTGCCTGGAACCTGCTGCTCTTCGTGGCCAGCTACTGCTCCTCAGGGACCTGCAGCTTTTTACTTAAACCATAACAGCTACTATCATTATTTTTTATAAAACAACAATGCACAGGACTATTTTGGAAAGTTTTTGTGTGTTGCTGCAGTAGGAAGTCTACTTGTCTGGTGATGGGGGAGGGGAAGGGCCAACTCAAGTTGTATCAACTTTAGGGACAGTAGGATGTTGGACATTTGCACGCATTATAGAGGTGGCTTATCAACTCTACAGGAACAAAGAGAGCCAGTCATGGTCATCCGCTTTCTCCTGAAGCCACGTGCTAAAACTGCTATCAGTATTTATCTCAGTGCTATTTGGCACTGAGAACATCCAACAGCATTCAAGAGTGTTTGGGAAGAAAACGAGAGAACAGCCAAACAGTGGAACATAAATGATCCCAATTTTAGGGGAAGTGCAGAAGTTCAGAGGTTAGATAACAAGGCCTTGAAAAATATTATCTGTGCACTTGATGGGAATTCGGCTTCTGGAAGGAATTTATTAAATTTTTTAAGATTTATTTTATATGTGTGAATGATTGGCCCAAGTGGATACATGTGTAACATATATATTCAGTGCCTGCAAAGGCCAGAGGAAGGCATTGGATCCTCTGGACCTGGAGTTACAAGTGGTTGTGAGCTGCCATGTGGGTGCCGGGAACTGAACCCAGGTCCTCTGGAAGAGCAACAAGTGCTCCTACCTGATGAGCCATCTCTCCAGCCTCACGCATTCAGTAAATTGTTTTTATTATGACTGCAGGTACAGATGCTATGTGTGTTGCAGTTTTCTTCTGCCCTAACTACTCAGACAGTTTAATTGCCACAGGAATATTAAAAAAAAATGGTGTCTGTAGGTGGGATGGTTCAGTCAGGAATGGTGGTGCACGCTTGTAATTTGAAGGCAGAGGCACGGGACTGCCGAATTTTTGAGGTCAGCTTGGACTACATGCTGAGTTCTAGGCCAGCCAGAGCCATATAGTGAGTCTTTCTCTCTGAAAACTATAAAACTTCGAATACTAATATTTAGAATACTTTCTCAGAAAACATATATTCCTGGGAAACTCAGGTTTCTTCTGGCATGTTTTCCCATAGACAGATAGGTGTCCTGGCAGCACGATAAAGTGCCAGCTTAGGTGGTACCTAACTCTTTTGTTTTCCTATGGATAAATTTTCCCAGCTTCTTTTTTTCCAAGAAGAAAATTTTCTTTAAGAAAATGATTATTTGTTGAGTGAGAGCTAGGACGAAGAGACTTAGAATGTAAAGGTCCCAAATAAAAAGGAATTTGTGTTAATTAGTGATTGTCTTTCATTAGCTAAGAATTGGAGTCCTATAAACTGTCCTCCTTTTGTTTTAATTTCTCAAAAAGAGCCACTCTATAGACTTGCTGTGAATCACCACGTGGACCGTTAATAAACCCAATCCTAGGTATTTGTTCCTTTAGCTTTTTAAAAAAATAGTCTTTTAATTAATTTTTTGTGCATACCTGTATGTGTGCATGTTTGTATCTATATGTGCTGGGACATCCATGTGAAGGCCAGAAGCCAACTTCAAAGGCCTTCCTCTATTGCTCTCATCTTAAGTAATTCTTCTTCTTCTTCTTC